>NC_056726.1:133340961-133610961 GCF_019279795.1 Protopterus annectens | reverse complement strand
CTCCTTGCCTGTGACATATTCAATGAGTTGCTTAAATGTGGTTCGATGAATATGTGCCGCTCTTTACGTATTCACTCAGAAGCTGTTTTGTGCTTCTAATATAGACCCGGTTGGAGTCACCAACAAACAATACTTAAGGCATGGTTAAAGGCTTATAAGGCTTCACAGAGATTTTTTGGATGCAGGGATAACATGTCTTACATTCATTTTCAGATAATGTAGGAGTCTGAAATATTCTACAATCTTAGGCCAAGGTGGGCTTCTCTACTGTTCTCCACAATGCTTGCCTTCCATTTTAATTGAAATTCCTGCAGTGGTGTGTTTAGATGAAGGTGGAAGCGCTTTTTCTTTTATCTAGGATCCTATGTTTTCATACTGGGTGGAGATAAATACTAATATTCCTTCAACTTAATTCCCATAGAAAATTTTTTCTGATTAGTGTTCCTTTCTTCCAATTAATATTATTCTCAGTATAATTAAAGAGATTTATCAGACTGTCATCCTTTCTAGGCAAGCCTAAAGCTGAATGACCTAACCCTGATAACCCTTTTAAACACTCAGTATGCCCACTTGGCCTTTTTAAGAATGAATATTTTAGGTTCCAATAGGGGACCAGAATGTGAAGATAACAGTAGGGCCTTGTGGACACAGGTGTTTTGGAGAAGTGGCAGATTGTTTACTGAAATGGAATAACAAGGACAAAACTAGAAGCACCTGGGATATAAAAATCATATTCTAAATGAATATGAGTTGTTGTTGTTCAATTAATATGAATATGAGAATCACCGTACTCAGAAAGGGGAATCAATGAATGGGACTGATAGCATTGTGAGTGTAATCAAAAAATATAGGCTGATGCAATCAAGATTTTCTTGAACAATTTCTTCTGAATATTCATGTCTAAACATATCCTGAAACCATTTCAGTAAGTATATGTACATTGTTACAACAGTGAGAACCCAGAGGAAACCTATCTATTTCATTAGTCAACATTTTACAAGTAGTGCGTTCTTTAAAATATTTAACAGGCCATCTAAACAAAATAAACTGTAAGAGTCCAGACTCATGACTGAATAGTCTAAACCAATTAACTAATATTCTGTTGTGAAAGAAAAGTCAGACTGCCTAACAGTCAAGGAGAATGCATATTTCATTCTTAAAACACTGTGGCAGTTAATAGCTCTAGCAGCAGTAATTTACAGGCATATTCAGAGAACTCATAAAAGCCATAAGATACTTTCAAAAAAGAAGTTATGTACTTACCATAACGTTCCATGTGAGTTGCTCATCTCGCCTTTATTCTTACACATGGGTTCGGAGCCGATCCATCAGCTCCGAGTCTGCCGCTTTACAAGCTGAAGATCTCAGAGTAGCTCGAGGCCAAGCCCCTATCCCATGATGCTCTCTGTCCTACCTCAGATCTAGTTTGCTGAACTCAGCATGAACAAGTATAACTCACTAAATACTCCAGCCGAAGTAAGAAGTCCCAGAACAAGACTACCAGATCCCAAGTCTACTCGTTCTTCGAGACCTTGGAGGGGGAAGATGGGTGGGGATGTAAGAATGAAGGCGAGATGAAGAACTCACATGGAATGTTATGGTAGGTACATAACTTCTTTATGTGAAGTTGTTCAAGTTTGCCGTTTATTCTTACACATGGGTAGCATCCAAAGCATCCTAATCCTAGGTGGCTCAAGGGAGTATACTCCTGAGGGCAGTGGAACCAAAGGAAGCCCTGTCCCTGGAGGCCCTGTCCACTTTGTACATATAGTGTCCAAAGTTAAATGAGCCGTATAAGCAGAAGAAGTGGAGACGGCTCTAGTTGAATGGGCCTTCACACCATGGTCTAATGTTTGGTTCGCTGAAGAGTACATAAGTTTAATGCAGTCAGTTAACCATTTGGAAAGGGTAACTTTAGAAACTAGTAATCCTTTCTTAGCATCAGCATAAGATACAAAGAGATGGTCAGATCTTCTAAATTCCTTTGTCCTTTCCAAATAGAATCTTAATTGTCTGTGGACATCAAGTTTATGCAACATGTATTCCAAATGATTAGAATGATTACTGAAAAAGGTTGGAAGTTCAATAGTTTGGTTCAAATTGGTGTCAGAACACACCTTTGGCAGAAATTAAGGATTAGTCCTCAGTGATACCCTGTCTGGATGGAACACCAAATACAGGGGGTAGATAGAAAGGGCTTGAAGCTCAGATACCCTGTATGCTGAAGTAATGGCCATCAAGAAAACAGTCTTCCAAGAAAGAAACTTGACAGGATGATGCAGGCTCAAAGGGGGGAAGAATAACATGGGACAACACAAAATTTAGATTTCAGGGAATAAAGCGTTGTCTAACAGGCGGCCTAAGATGAATGGTACCCTTAAGGAAGGCCCTACATAATCTGTGAGACATTAAATTAGAACCTTCAGCTCCAAGGTGAAAATTCGAGATGGCAGCCAATTGAACTCTAACAGTGGTAGCTGCAGCACCTTCATGACAAAGCTTAGATAGGAATTCCAGGACACTAGCAATCGGGGCAACATAGGGATCAATGTTATTTTGAGAGGCCCAAAAAGCAAATTGCTTCCATTTATTAGCATTCAACTTTCCGGTAGAAGCCTTATGTGAAGATACAAGAATGTGCTGTACCTCTGAAGAAAAATCGTGTGACCTGACTAGGAAGGGAATTGGAGCAATCAAGCTGTCAGTCTGAGGGAACAAAGGGAGGGATGAAGGGCCCCTGACGAATGTGTCAGTAGGTCTGGAACTGGGTCCAGAATCCAAGGTTCCTCCAGTTGATAGAGTCGGAGGAAGGGGAACCAAATCTGACAAGGCCAAAAAGGGGCTATTAAAATTACAGTTCTTCCCAGGGTTTTGGCTTTCTGCAAGAATTTTGGAATCAGGGGTATAGGTGGAAAGGCATACAGGAGTTCTGTGGGCCAATCGTGTATGAGTGAGTCCCTGGAGCTGTCCCCTGGTGGGAGACTCAGGGCAAGGTAGCTTCTGCATTTGGCATTCATAGGGGATGCAAACAGGTCACAGCAAGGCTGGCCCCATCTGTGGAAAATCTTCTCCGCAACTTCATTTTTGAGAGACCACTTGTGCGGTAGCAGAATGGCTCTGCTCAGTTTGTCCGCTATCACATTGGCTTTGCCCGGGATTTGCATTGCTATCAGAAAGCGCCCAGTGGACACAGCCCAGTGCCAAATTCTCAAGGCCTCTCGACACAGGGGGTAAGACTTGGTTCACCCTTGCTTGTTGATATACCAGACTACTGACATATCCATCTGTATCGCAATCGTCCCTAGAGGCAGAGAGTTGTGGAAGTGCTGCAACGCCAAAAGCACCACTCTCAGCTCCAGAACACTGATGTGCAACTGCGATTCTGTCTCCGACCAGGTGCCTTGGGCTGTTCTTCCCTGAAAAAGCCCTCTCCACCCTATCAGAGAAGCGTCCGTGGTCACCGTGGCTGATGATGGGGTGAGAACAAACGGTCGACCCACTATAACTTGTTGGTTGGTCAACCACCAGCAAAGATCCTTCTTGCAAGCGCCTGTAATCATGATTAAGAATGACATAGGAAGTTGTTGTTATGACCACTGGGTGAATACTAACCATTGAAGAATCCTCACGTGCATACGTCCCAGAGGAACTGCAATAAGCAGAGCTGCCATGGTGCCTAGGAGTTTCAGTACTTGATGGGCCTGTACTTTTCTTTTCTGCAGAATGTCCGAGACCTGGTTTCAGAGAGTGGCTATTCTGTCCAGTGGCAATCTTACCGAGGTGGTGGTAGTGTCTAGTTCTGCTCTGATAAAGGAGATATGCTGTGATGGCGACAACGCAGACTTTTCAAAATTGATAGTGATGTCCACCTGAGAGCAGAGATTGAGAGTGTGATCCCTGGATAGAATTAGTTGATGCCTGGAGGCAGCATTAAGGAGCCAGTCATCCAGGATATGGAAACACACAGAATCCTAGGCGCCTCAAGTGAGCCGTAACCACTGCCATGCATTTGGTAAACACTCTGGGGGCTGTTGTGAGTTCAAAGGGCAGTGCTCGGAATTGGTAGTGACTGGCTCCCAGCCAGAAAAGCAGATGATCTCTGGATGGCCTGGCCATTTTGATGTGGTAGTATGCATCCTTGAGATCTATAGAGCACATCTAATCACCCACTCCAAGGAATGGGAGAATTGACTGAAGCGTGACCATCCGGAACTTCTCCTTCTTTACAAATGTGTTGAGTCTGCTGAGATGCAAGATGGGCCTCCAGTCCCCTGTGTTGTTTGGAACTAAAAAGAATCTGGAGTAAGTTCTGGATCCTATCTGGTCTGCTGGGACTGGCTGTATGACTCTTTTCCTGCAGCTTCTGGATTTCTATGGCTGCTTGATCCCTGAGACTGGGTGGAATGTCTGGGATTTTTTTCCCAACAGATGGATTTTCTAAAAATGGAATAATGTATCCTCTGGTTACGATGCTTTGTACACAAGACTCTGTTGTAATTCCTAGCCAGGGATCTGGATACAAAGCCAAGCGACCCCTGACTGCCTCCAAAGTAGGACAGTCAGGCCTCCTTTCAGGAGTGCTGATAGGGCTTACCAAGGAACTGATCCCTGTCACCCTG
This sequence comes from Protopterus annectens, assembly GCF_019279795.1. NCBI lineage: Eukaryota > Metazoa > Chordata > Ceratodontiformes > Protopteridae > Protopterus > Protopterus annectens. Next base: position 133,606,342 of record NC_056726.1, on the reverse strand, counting down.
GTTCTGCGGACCCCCTTTGCGGCCAGGGCGGCGTCTTCCATTATTGCCCCATTCTCTGCCCCTGGAGGGGGGTTCACTACATGTGTTCTGGAAAGCTCCTTGGGACTTTCAGAACCACATTTTTCCACCTTTTTCTCCCTTTGGGGTATGGTCTGGTAGGGGTGGAAAAACAGACTCCTACGGCAGATAGAGTCTTTCCCTCCTGCTCACACCTAGTGAGAGTCTCCTTGATTTTGGGCTCAAAAAGAGAAGAGCCATCGCATGGGGTGTTGACAAAGGAAGACTTGAAGGCTTCCGCAAAGGAGCATAAGCGCATCCAGGACTGTCTCCGAAGAGCTATCGCTGAACCTGCTGCCTGACTCGAACCATCGGCTGCATAGGAAATGAGCCGCATGGACGAGTTCACAACGGAGTTAAGGGTATTAAGTTGTGCTGTCACTTTGTCAGAGACAGCTCCATCTGTATTACCCTGCAGAGTATCTCCAAGCTCTTTTAGGAGCTCTCTTTGAAGATGGGTATAATGAGTCAAATAGTTAAGCGATCGCATAGTAAAGGTCGCAGAACTAAAGATGCATTTCCCGTATCTGTCCATCATCCTGGAATCCCTATTAGGAAGATGGACAGTAGAAGAGGTTTCTGACATCTCTTTCTTGGTGGCCACCACCACCACAACATCAACGGGGACTCCCTTAGTGCGGAACATCTTGTCTTGGGGGGAGGTGATAAACTTGCTGGGCCTCCGAGGGACTGGTTCCATAGTATCAAGAGACTCCCACGCCCTTCGAACAACCAATTCCATCAACTCGTCGAAGGGCGGAGTCACCCAGGAGGTGGAAGGTTGAGACCCAAAGGCCTTCAGGAGCACCGACTCATCCTCAGTAGGGCTAACAGACTTCAAGTCACCCCTCTGCTTTAGGGCTTCCAGGATATCCGCAAAGGAGATATCCTCTGTGGGGGACAGTGGGGACCCTTCTGATTCCTCTAAGTCTGTGTCTGATGTCAAAGACTCCTGTGGGCAATCTAAATGCCTCCTCTTGCATAATCTCTTCCTGGGAACCTCATCTGTTGGGACTTCTGGTGAGGTCTCAGTAGAGCAAGGGTCACCCAATGGGGTTACCTGAGGCGCCGGGTGTTGACACTTCACTGGGACATGTAATGTAGAGGCAGAAAGTGGCACTTTAGGGGAGGAAGAGAAAGGACCTGATGATGTGTATGTCTTAGACGACATAACCCTCCTCATGGCATCAAAGGCACCACTGCTCTTACCCGAGGAAGCTGCCGGTTCCGAAGAAGACGGCAACTTCCCCAGCACCGAGACAGTGGGCTCCAAACCAGAGGAGAAAGCTGAGCTCATCTGTGCCAAAGCCCCAAGAGGAAGGGTCGGAACTAACACATCGGTTCGACTCTCCCGCCGGAACTGACGAGAGTGTATCGGCTCCGAGACTCTTCCAATGGAACCGAAGAAGTCAGGGTTGATGGAACCGAAGGCACTGTTACAGGCCTTGGCTCCGAAGGCTTCACAACCATCAGATCCTCCTCCTCTGGCTCTGAAGACCCTGCTCGGCTTGGAGGAGGAGTAGTCACAGCCAGTGTGACGGTCTCAGGCCTCGAACTCTGTTGGGTCAAGGCCGATAGCAATTTAGCCAGTGCTGGGTTCTCCAGAAGCCTCTGCACCACCCTGTACACATCCACATCAGAAAGGGTCCTCGAAGAATGAGTCGAAGGAACCAAAGACGCCACCAATTGAAGGATAGGTGACTTCAAGGTTTCCGAGACTGACTCCAAGACCGGGGACCAGCTTCAAAACACCTGCTCGGTGCACGGCTCCAAAGACAGTGGAGCCGGCAACCACACCTTTATGATAAGGCTTAGAGCAGATGACTTGGGCTCAGAGGATGCCTTTGAAGACTTCAACCCCTTTGAAGACTTGGAGGTCTGGTCAGCCTTGTCTAAGGTCTCTTGAAAATCTGGCTTCAACAAGCCTCTACCAGCTTCCGTCTTCTCTCTAGTAAAACCCTACTACTGAAGGAATGGCAGATAGAGCAATCCTCCTGGAGGTGAACATGCCCCAAACAATAAACACAATTTACATGGGTATCCGTAATGGACATCTTCTGCCCGCATTTTGGACACTTCTTGAAGCCAGATTTCTGTTTCTCCCTATGGTCAGACATGTTACAGCTACAGAAAAACAGTAAATGAGAAAACACGCTGTACTAGTTGTCAGCTTCAATCTACACCAAGAATATACAGTAACACTAACACAGAAACACGGTTAATGAAACTAACCACACTGCACACAGTAAATATATTAGCAATCCTAAGTTGCCAGATCCTTGTATAACTGTAAGGCTATATGCAATAACTAACTAACTTCTATCTAACACACTAATACACTATATATGTAGAAAAACTGATAGAGGTAAACCAAGGAAAGGCCGAGGCCTAAGAGAAACCACTCTGTAAACAAACAAACTACTCTAATCACTTTAAATAAAGAAATCAAGAGGCTAACTCGCCCAAAAGTTATAAAAACTAGAATATACTTTAGTTGTTTAAAGAATTATATGCAGAATAATTGCCAAAAATCCAATAAAATAAATCTACTAGCCCGAGCTCTCCAATGACCTTGCGATCAGTTGCAGTGGCAAACTAGAACTGAGGTAGGACAGAGAGCATCATAGGATAGGGGCCTGGCCTCAAGCTACTCTGAGATCTTTAGCTAGTAAAGCGACCGACTCGGGAACCAATGTGTAAGAATAAACGGCGAGATTGAACAACTTTACATTTTTAATTTTCTAAAACCATAAATAGTAGATATTAAGAGTAAGCTGTCATTATAGTGCAGCCTTCTAAATCTGATCAAAAATAACTACCCTAGATTTAGGTAACAGCTTACATAAACATAAACGTGGTTTGAATAACTGTAACAAGTGTTGTATCAAGTGATCAGCAAATCTCAGTGTATGAGCTATGAAAAATATTTATAACTGATTTACTGTTAATCTCTGTAATCTCTCTCTAAATAGGTAGAAAAAATGAACAAATAGTTATTCAGTAAACATATACTAATACTCAGCTCAGGCTAATGCAATATAATAGATCTTTCAGAGTTTTTAAAATGCTTGCAATTAAACAGTTAAGCCTCAGTACTCTGAAAACAATAAACAATCTAATGGAAGCATAATTCTTATACAAAGAAATACTGGTGGCATGGCCTGTGACAAATGACAATGAGGATCATTCTGGTCATGTTTCCTGGGGAAATGATCAGGTCTACATGAAGATGCTGGGGGTGGTGGAATGCCTGATTTTATGCTCATCTTTTAAGCAGTACAAACAATGCAAGTGTGGCTTGTGATCTTGATGATTTATATTTTAGGCATTAAACACAGGAGCATTTCTACTATAAACATCACAATCAAGGTCTGAATTGGGCAAGTGGCATTCTTTCTTTGTAAATCATTGACCAAACCAAAGGGAAACTTACCCTCAAATGGCACATCCAAGTCGGGTTGCCTAAGCTCCCCAAGGAAGAGATCCTTAGCCATAGCATTCTATACAAGGAGGTTCCAAAGTCTGCTCTCCTAGATATAGCATCAGCTCAACTGATATTGCTCCAGGTCAAATGGTAGGCCAATACTACAGAAAATGTAGTAAGGGGTTTAATCATCTCCTCCTCGACTCTAGAATCTGACATAGTTGAACACCTTTCCAGTGCCTGAGTCACTAGGAAAGACTGTAACCTGTGCAAGTAAGACAAATAATTAAGGGGACCTAATTCCCAACATTGGCAAATGAGAAAACCCTCCTGATTACTTTGTCCAAAGCTTTAGACTCCTCAACAGGCAGTGAGGTGGCAAGGTACTGTAATCTATGTTGGCCCAAAGAGGTCATATTACATCAGCTATAGGCACTTAAAAAATTTAAGGCTACTCAGCTGAGGGTTGAGGGCCTTTAGAGGACATACTCCACCTTGGGAACAGAAGGAGAAGTACTACAAACCAAAATGCTGCAGAGATGATATAACTACACTCTGATGAGACATTCTCTATTGAGTGGCTCTTTGATTGTGTTTTACTATAGTTTGTTGAAACCACATTTTCTTATTTTGAGTGAGCCGACAGTGCAGTGGATTTTTATATTTTCTCAAACTGCAGTGCAATCGCAGAGTTGGTGTGTAAAAAGTTAAGAGACTCTGGGGATAAAGTCCATCACATGCAAGGATGCATGGAGGCTTTCCCATGTAAATATTTTTTTCTGATTTTATACTGTTTTTGGGTTAAGCTTCTTGAAACTAAAAAAAATGATGATGCGTGACTCACTGTAGGAAGAGTGGATCAACCAAAGGGAAAGTCTGCAATCTGCAAAGATAGCATCCTTTATCATAGACTCTACAAAATGAATTTCACATGGATTAGCCTTTGGCTTCTCCCCAAAATACTCGCTAAGACATTTCTGGGGAGAACTTAAGTGTACATGGGCCAGTTCAGACTGGACATTGTGATGTCCAAATGGAGAGGTGATAAATCAGCAATGAAGGAGAGTAGTATTGCTGGAATTGAATTCATCCTCAAGTCTTGGTGAGTACCTTCGCAAGGTGGACCCTCCTTTTACAAACTCTCACCAAGACAACACTGATATATAGACTGCATTTTATATAGCATATATAATGGAGAGAAGTAGGTTAAAAATAAAAAAGATAGCTGGGTACACAAGACCCAGAATAAAAAAGTGGCCAATCCTGGTAGGCACACTGGTGCCAAGACTGGAAATAATGACACTGTAGAATCATCAACACAAGGAAGCATTCTTACAATGGGGCAAACAGACTCAGGAGGAGGATGGCTCCCTTGTTGTAGGTGGAAGTAGCAGTCCACAAAAAACATAATAGGTCAAAAAACAGCCATAAAGGTGATAGAGTGGACTATTGGGAGTAAGAAAGATATCAAGTACTGTCACTATTACGCAAGAAGCCCAGAGATTCCAGACAGAAGACACACAAAAAGATTAAGAGATAAATTAGAGGAAAGAAAAATACTTGCACAAGAAAAATTGTCAGAAGCTTCAGATAAAATGTTTTCTTCATTAATACAACAGATTTCTGAAAAACTTTATGCAGGCCAAGAAGACTTGGGTCTTTTGGGAAAAGAAACAACCGAGGAAGTGCAAAAATATAAAGAACAATATCTAGAGATTTTTGAAAGGTATAAAAGAGAAATATGGACATGGGAAAGGGAGAGATCTCATATAGTGCAATATTTATGCAAAGGAAAAAGCCAAATTAATCAATACAAAAAAAAAGCAGTCCCAAAGATATTTGAACAGAAACTCAGGCAAAGGAAAAATGCAAAAAAAATAAATAAATAAGATCACAAAGAGGGAACATAGAACAGAAGATTAGTAAACCTAGAAGTTAACAAAATAGAAGCTGAAGTTAGGGAATACCTGTGAAGTATTTAGTGTAGAAAGTCTAACACAGGTTATAGCACAGCATGATGGAACGAGTCCCCCAAGTAAGGAGAAACAGAAGATGCAAGAGTCATATGAAGAAACAATTTAAAGACATCTTATTAATTTCTGGCTTTTTTTTACCAACGTACCAACCCACTGTAACTGTTTTGCACCTACTCTGTCATAAACCTTCCTTACCCAACCCCATCCTATCTAAATTCAACTCTTCATTAACAAATTATCCCTTTCTTTGTAAATATTTTTTTATTCACTTTTTAATTTTCCCTACTTTTTTTTTTTTTTGTTGTGCTAGTAGTAGTTAACAATCACTTAATCATTTATTTTTTTTTTTTTTTTAGTTAGTTAAGATAACATATGTGATATGTTTATTTTTTTTCATTTTCCATTACATTAATGTACTGTGTTTTTTGTTTTTTGTAAATTGTTTTTTGTTTTTACCTCTGAGCTTTCCCGGCCTCCACTGAAAATGGACATAAATCCAGCTGGACTAGTCCGGTCAACAAATGTAAAATAAAATAAAATAATAATAATAAAAAAATACAGACATGGAAAAGAAATAAAGATTTAGTATGGTGCAATATTTATGCAAAGAAGAAAACAAAACTAATCAATACAAAAGAGTAGCACCAGAGATATTTGAAGAGAAATACAGGCAAAGACATCCGGATATGGAAAATTTCACAATACAAAACCTATGAAAACAAAGAGGAAAAGTAGAAAAGAGGATTAGTAATGGAGAAGTTAAGGAAATAGAAACTGAGGTTATGGATTACCTGTAAAGTGAAGGATTTAGTGTAGAAAATCTAACTCTGATAACACCACAGCATAATAGATCAATGGATTCCCAAATTAAAGAGAAACCACTGGAGTGGGAAACATCTGATAAGTTGCCATATGAAGATACTTTGGTGCCTTCCACAGGAAACTAGTACAAACGTTCAGCTGGAGTTGCTCAGAAAGGGAAGGAACAGGAAATTGTGGCAACTCTAACACAGTCAGGTATTATAGGCCAGTGAGTTCTCATATGAAAGAGCAATGAATGACACAGGATGAAAGTGAACACAATGTGGCACAGGAAGATGCTCTGGAACTTTCTGTACAATGCCCGCAGGAAATGGAGAACAAAGAACGTGCCCTCAGTTTAGAAGAAAATGAACTAAGAGAATAGTTGTTTGATTTAATAGAGATGAACAGACATATTACATCAGTAAAAGAAATAAGCTGCAGAAAGTCAATAAAACCCAAAATGTTAGATGTTTGATAAAACAAATGAACATACTAATTAGGACTGTTCATATATGATTGATAAAAACAAATGAACATAGTAATTAGGACTGTTCATCGATGATTGATAAAAACAAATGAACATAGTAATTAGGACTGTTCACAGAAATTCTTGTGATATAACAAAAGTAAATAGGATATATTAATGTGCAGCTAAATTAATAACAGATGTCTTAACACAAAAACACAAGGAAGCATGGGAAAGGAAGGCGAGAAATCAAATGCCATCATGGAAGTATTGAATAGAGAAAACTATAAAGCAATTAAGACAAGAAGTATCTCTGTTAGAAGAGTACAGAAGAGGAAACAGATCAACAAAAATACTCAGAAAGATAGACGTGATAAAAGCAATGAACAGTATCAGAATAGATCATGACCTATTGTGCACTATCACAAATAATAAACTACATATACCAGCACAGGCAGGAAAACTTAGAAGATTTGCAGATAAATATAAAGGAAGGGTTCAAAATAAGCAATTTATTGATGACCCAAAAAAACGTTTTATAAAGAACTGGGAATCACCAGCAAAAAAATAAATAAATAAAAAAAAGAAGAAATATATACATTTTGGAGAAATATTTATAAGGATCCTGTAGAACTAACAAAGATGCTAAATGGCTAGAAGAAGGTAGAAGAGGTAAAAGAAAGAATAAGAAGTTCAAATGTACAAGATATTAAATGGGATGAAGTAATGGGCAGAGAGATTGAAACCAAGTTAAGAAAAGCTCCTAAATGGAAAACCCCAGGCCCAGGTGCAGTACCTAACTTCTGGCTAAAAGTATTAACATCTTTACATGACGATTTATCCATGAGTAAGAATTATTTATATGCACATCCCAAACAATCACCAACCTGTTTAACAACAGGAAAAATTATACTCCTACTTAAGAGCGAACCTGCAAGCTATCCTAAAAACTGTAGACCAATAACTTGCCTTCGAATGACATATAAACTATACACTGGAATTGATGCTGACAGAGTTTATAGTCATTTAGAAGAAAGCTCAATCATGGCAGTAGAACAAAAGGCTAACAAAATTTTATATGGAATAAAGGATCATTTGTTGTTAAACAAAGTAATAATGGAGAACTGTAAAAAGGGGAAGAATCTAAGTACAGCATGGATAGATTACAAAAAAGCATTTGACAGTATACCACATTCATGGATAAAAGATTTCTTAAAACTATGAGATGCACCCTACACTGATCGATTACATTACAGCAACCATGAAACAGTGGCAAACCGCTTTGCAGCTAAGTCATGATAAAGGACAAATTATTATTCCAGGTATAAAAATTTGAAGAAGGATATTCCAGGGTGACTCTTTGTCGCCGCTGTTCTATTGTCTTGCCCTTAACCCATTAAACTGTCTACTTAACAGATTAAGTCATGACTACAATATGGCTCCCAGAAATAAAGACTTCTCATCTTCTTTTTGTGGATGATTTAAAATTGTATATTTCATCAGATGAGGAACTGAAAGCACAACTACAAGTGGTCAAAACTTTTTCAGATGATATAAGAATGTCATTTGGTTTTGATAAATGTGCAAAAGCAACCTTTAAAACAGGAAAGCTGCAGCACCAAGAAAACATCAGCCTGGGACAAGAATGTGATATAAAAGAACTTGAGCAAGAGGGAGTGTACAAATATTTGGGAATTGATGAAAGATCAACAATAAAACATGAACAAATGTGAGTAAAACTTAGTAAAGAATATTTTAGAAGACGAAACTTAATACTGAAAACAGCACTGACATCTAGCAACAAAGTCCGAGCTATAAACCAATTTGCTCTTCCTGTCCAATCTTACAGTTTCGGAGTTAAACTGATAGGCCAAAAGAAGGTGTTGGATCATTTGGACAAGAAAACAAGAGGATGCTTCATGCTTATCAAATGATTTATTAAAATCAGTGTATACCAAGAATATATAGTCCCCATTCTGAAGAAGTTTGGGCCTCCTTGAAGCTGACTGCATGTACAGATCTGCAACCGTCGGACTGCAAATATATCTGCTGACCTCAAAAGACACAAACATACTGAAAGTTTTAAAACATGAAGAGAGTAAGTCTAAATGACAATGGAAATCAAACCAGAAGTAGATAAAGATCAAGCAGCAACTGAATGTGCCAAAAAAGAAAGAATATAAGGTAAAGGATCAGATGAGAAGGCAAGAAATGTGGAAAATGCATAAATGCAGTTGCAAGTATGGAAAACTCTTGGAATAACCTCATGATGATCATGATAAAATGCAGGAACGGTTAAGGAGAGGTGAATGTAAACCAAAAGATGAAAGGTTAATATTGTTGGCCCAAGATACTGGATTAAGTACATATTGGTTTACAAAGACCATTGAACATGTGGAAAAAACAATGTAGGTTTTGTAAAACAGAATTAGAAACAATTGCATATCTTGTTGCTAGTTGTGATATACTAATGGCAGAAGAAAGTACAGTTGTGTACACTTACCATAAATATAGATGTTCAAGTGTATTCACTGTTGCAGATTTCACATCTGGGTTATCCCTGCCAGGGTAGCCCTCAGTCAGCCCGAATACCAGAGGCTTAGTATTTCTGCGTCGGTTGCTGTCGCTTCAGGACTGACATCAGGTCGTCAGTAGTATAAAGTAAGGCAGCAGACGCCATTACATCAGTTTTTCTTGCCCTAACTGTCAGGAGCCCCCAGGTTGGAGCCAGGATATGGTGGAAGAACCCCACCAGTAGAAAGTAAATACCAAAAAGTTTCTTGTAAGGAGAGAGAGAGAGAGAGAAGAAAAGGGGGATGAAGGAAGGGAAACCAGGACTACAACAGTGAATACACTCGAACATCTATATTTATGGTAAGTGTACACAACTGTACGATGTTCTTCATGTTTCACTGTTGCAGTCATCACATTTGGGTCGATTCCCAAAGCTGAGGAAATGGATGGAGGCAGTCAAGTAGACTAGGGGCTGGCTAGCATGCCCTGCAAGACTGCAATGGCAAAGCCTGCCTTGGATTTGGAGAAGCTAGGCAGGTGGTAATGCTTGGTGAAGGTGTGAACAGATGTCCATGTGGCAGCCTCCAGGATGTCCCTGGTGGGGACTCCTTTGAGGAAAACTGCAGAGGTGGAGACTACTCTGGTAGAGTAAGTCCTGACCCCCTTAGGGGGAGATTTCCCATGTTGCTTGTAACAAAAATGGATGCAGTGTTCTATCCATTTGGAAATGGTTTGTTTGGATATGACTTTGCTCTCTGCCCCTGCAGCAAAGCTGATTAGCAATTGATCAGTCTGTCCGAATGATTTGGTCCTGTCTAGATAGAATATGAGCTGTCTGTGCACATCTAGAGAGTGCAGGATCCTTTCCCCTTTGTTTTGAAGGTTAGGGAAAAAGGTGGGCAAATGAATGGATTGGTTGAGAGCCACACTGGACACCACTTTGGGCATGAAGGATGGGTTAGCCCCGAGGGACACTCTGTCAGCATGGAAGATGATGAAGGGCTCTAAAGCCATGAGTGCTTGTAGCCCGAATACTCTTCTGGCTGAAGTGATGGCCAAAATCAAGGCTGTCTTCCAGGAGAGAAACTTTAACTCTGCTGAAGTTGCTGGTTCAAAGGGGGGCAGGATGAGTTTTTCCAAGACAAAGTTTAGGTCCCAAGCTGGAGTAGGTGCTCTTCTGGGTGGCCTCAAGTTGCTAGCCCCTCTTAGGTACTGTTTGATGAGAGGGTGTGAGAAAAGTGGGTGCTCAGTGTTGAAATGAGCAGAGATAGCAGAGGCATGAATTTTAATAGAGGAAAAGGATAGACCAATGTATAGCAGGTCAGCTAAGTAATCCAGGATGAGAGGTAGGAAGGTCTGTGCCATATCAGCTCCCTTAGCCTGAATCCAGGTGCTGAACCTTTTCCATTTGTCAGCATAAGACTTTCTAGTGCTGGGGCATCTAGCCTCATGTATAACATCTAGAACCTGTTTACTGAGATTGGCAGCTTGGTCGGTGGTTAGGGAATAAGCCAGGCTGCCAAATTGAGGGTCTACAATTGGGGATAAAATAACTCTCCTTCCCTCTGGGTCAGGAGGGTTGCAGACTGATGGAGATGTCATGGTGACAGTGGGGACAGGCTGTGCAGCAGTGGGTACCAGTGCTGACGAGGCCAGTCTGGAGCAATCAGAATTGTCCTCGGTTTTTCCTCCTTTATTTTGAGCAGTACCCTGGTAATGAGAGATAGTGGGGGAAATGCATAGACCAAGAGGTTGACCCAGGGGAAGGATAAAGCATCCACTTTCCAGGCCCTGCAGTGATGCTCCCTGGTACAGAACTTGCTGAGCTGATGGTTGGAGTGGGAAGCAAAGAGGTCGACCTTCTGGGTGCCCCATTTCTGAGTTATTAGGGTGAAGGTTCTTTGGTCTAGCTGCCACTCGTGTGGGGCCAGAAGATTTCTGCTTAAGTTGTCTGCCAGAGAGTTTAGAGAGCCTAGCAGGAATTGTGCTAACAGGTGTAGTTGCATGGCTGAGAATGTGTGCCAAAGGGTCATGGCAAACCTACATAAAGACTAGGAGTGAGTCCCTCCCTGCTTGTTGATATACCACATCACAGTGGTGTTGTCTGTTTTGATCAGTAGAGCCCCTGGGGAGAGTAGGGGCCTGAAAGATGTCAATGCCTGCTGGACAGCTAACATCTCTTTTTGGTTGATGGACAGATGTATTTGCTGTGGGCTCCATTGGCTCTGTATGCACCTGCCATCCAGGTGTGCACCCCAGGCATAGTCTGATGCATCTGTGGTGAGGGTCTAGGTGGCATGGAGTGGTGAGAAGGGTAGTCCCTTGTTATGGTAGCATGCTGCTGCCCATCAAAGAAAATCTATCCTTAGGCAAGGTATCATTGGTATAAGAGTTTCTGGGTCTTGAGAGTGTTGACACCAAAGGCTTTTTAGGTACCACTGAAGTTTCTTCATATGCAGTCTGGCATATGGAATGAGTAGAATGGAAGAAGCCATGAACCCCAGAGCTTGCAGGATTTTACTTCTGGATAACTGGGGCCTGGTGGCTAGTTGAGAGAAACAGGCTGTCAGGTAAATTTGCTTTTCTAGTGTAAGGAATGCCATATGGGATGCTGTGTCCAGGCTTGCTCCCAGGAATATAATTTTTTGGGTGGGTACTAGTTTGGATTTCTTTTCACTGATAGTGTACCCTAGGGAGGTCAGTAGGGACTTTACAAAGGCCAGGTGCTTGAGCAGCTTTTCCTGACTGTCTGCCTGAATCAGGCAGTCATCTAAGTAAGGGTAAATTTGAATATTTCTTTGTCTGCAAAACGCAATGGTGGGAGCCAGACATTTTGTGAAAACTCTGAGAGCAGTAGATAAGCCAAAGGGAAGTGCAGAAAACTGAAAGTGCAGAGATCCTGCCCTGAAACGTAGATATTTTCTGCATGCTTCCCTGATTGGGATGTGGAGGCAGGCCTCTTTTAGGTCTAGGGTGGCTAGCTAAGCATTCTTGGAGAGCATAGGTAGTAGATGCTGGAGAGTGACCATTTTGAATTTTGGTATCACCAGGAAGGTGTTTAGAATGGATAGATCGAGGGTGGGGTGTCAGGTGCCCTCTTTTCTGGGTACCAGGAAAAGCCTGGAGTAGAAACCTTGGCCTATCTGTTCTGCAGGAACATGCTTTATTGGCCTCATAGAGAGCAAGGAAAGGACTTGCTTTTTGGTCTCTGCCCACTGGTTTGGAGGAAGATCTGAGAACCCTTTTGGGGTTGGGAGAGTGTGAAAAGAAAATTTGTATCCCTGGGACACTATGTTGAGGAGCCAGCAGTCGGTGGTAATGGTGGCCTAGGTGCTTGCATGGAAGGAGAGTTTTCCTCCCAGGGGCAAGTGCAGGTGGGCAGAGGGAGGGGGTGGAAGTGGAGAGTCATTGTGAGTTCTTACCATAAGGGGGTGGCCTTGCACTCCCTGGTTTTGAAGTGGAGGAACTCCATTACTTTGATCTCCGCATTCCCTGTGGCTGTTGTATCGGGGTCTGCTTTCCTGTGGTCTGGGCTGAACTGACCTGGAGGGGGGCAGGAACAGACCAGTTCTTGGAGGGGCAATGCCTACTGAACCTGGGTGGCTGGACCTGTAGAAAATCCTTAACTGTCTGCATAGATTTAGCTTTTTCTTCCATCCTTTTTACGACCTCCCCTGCCTTGGTGCCAAATAAGTTGTCTTTGTGCAAGGGTGCAACCAATAATTTAGATTTGACATGGTCTGGCAAAGTGCCGTTCCTTAAGCCAAGCATGCCTTCTAAGGGAAGAACCGCTGACTACTTCCCTGCAAGATGCTTCTAGGGTGTCAAAACCACAGTGTAAGGTGTGCTTAGTTACTTGACTTGCAGAATGCATTAACTCTTGTAACTTTTTATTTTCTGCACAAGCAGGAAATGATGATACATTTTGTTTGAGGAGTTTCATGGTATGTTGCTGAAATTTTAGCATATGAAACTGACAACTTAGTGCTCTGATAGCAAGAGTAGCAGATGTGTATACTTTTATACCTCATCTGTCTAGTGTTCGGAAATCCCTATCTGAGGGGGTGGGATTCTTAGCAGAAGTTGCTTTAATTCCTTTAAGCCCATGAGAAATAACCTCAGGGTCAGCAGTAAGATTTTTGAAAAGAAATTTGTGTGAGTCAGGGACTCTGTAATACCTGTCAGGTTTCCTGGGAGCAGGAGGGAGGGTATCAGGAGTCAAATTAGATTCCATGAAAACATCATCTACAGCATCCAGGACAGGAGGGATGGCCAAGGGTCTGTGCTGTGGAAGATCTAAGAATATCCTGAGTCTCTTTTTAGCCTGAGGGTAGTCCTGACATTCCCATTGGAAATTCTCCTTTAAAGTATGAAGGGTTTCCCCAAAGGAAAAGTCCTCGGGTGGAGAGGCTGAAGGAATGGATTCCTCTGCATCAGAATCCTCATAAACAGAGAGGGGTTGCATGTCTTCATATTCAGATGCATCAGAGTCATCAGACTCCTGTTCAGATAAATCTACTGGGGACATATCTCTTTTTCTTTTGGAAGGGGTAGCTTGGCTTCCCCTGATCAGCATTATAAGGTCTTCCACCATTTTAAGCATTTGAGACTGAGGCAAGGAAGCAGGTGCCTGAGATTGGGTCGTCAGTTTCTTGGGCATGATTCGTACCCTGGGCCTTAGAAAGTAGTTTTCAAAAGAACGGTAGACACAAAAGAAGTCATCGGTTTGTGTCGAGAATCGATAGTGCGAAGTACTTCCTCCCATCCAAGGTAGAGACAACTGCAGGATCCTTAGTCAATGAAGAGTTTTCCGGCATACCGGACTCCAAAAGGGTCTCAGTAGTGGCCTGTGAATCCACAGAAGCGGGCATCAGGGGCTGCGAAAGCGCCTCACTGAGGACCGGAGAACTGATGACTAGCTTAATGGAAGCATCGTCCACAGGTTTGGACTTGTGCAGTCTGTCTCTGTCTTTATCCTTACGTTTTTTTCGGAAGAACTGCTGTTGGATGGCTTACCAAAGCCATATCAGAATTAGAGGACTGTGAGCGAAAATATCTAGCTACAATAAGGGCCCAACAACGTATAGTTCTGGCACTGAACAAAGCACAAAAGTGACAGCGAGGGACATTGCGGTCTGGGCCTAAGTAAGTGACACAGTAAGAATGAAAGTCTTGGTGTCGTATTTGCTTTCCACAGGCGAGACAATTGTTAACTTTTTCTGACATTGGTTAGAGCAAGAAAACAAGGATCCCCAATGGGGTACTTAGCTTTAGAAGACTTCAGCTTCAGTTCAGAAGTCGTAACTCGGGTAGCAGCCGACCGGCACTCGTGCAAACTGCTTCTGCTTCAGGCTCCTCGGCAAGAAAGACTGATGTAATGGCATCGGCTGCCTTACTTTATACTATTGACAACCTGACATCAGTCCTGAAGCGACAGCAACCAATGCAGAAATACTAAGCCTCTGGTACTTGGGCCAACTGAGGGCTACCTTGGCAGGGATAACCCAAATGTGATGACTGAAACAGTGAAACATGAACATCTGTATACTGAAAGGCATAATAATGTGGCAAGACTGCTGCATTGGGGATTGGTCAAACATTATAATACTGAAGTAGCTGAAAAAAACATTGGCAATATAAGCCACAAAATACTATAGAAAATGATGAAGTTTATATCACATGGGACCACCCATTACCAACAGTTCAGAAAAATAGATGCAAGAAAACCCGATAAAGTAGTCCATGAAAAAAGACAAAAGTAGCACTGATCATTGAAATTACAACACCTAGTGACTACAGTGTCTTACTACAGAGAGACACAAAGTCATAAAACACCAGGATTTGTAGGCACAAATGAGGGCAATGTGGAAGGATACCCAGACGGGTTCAATAGTAGTCGGAGCAATAGGTCTTGTTTACAATTATACTTAGACATGTTACTGATGCAAATCCATACGAAATGCAGAAGAAGTCATTACTGGGCAATTTGGGGGTGCTGCGAAGAGCACTTCTGGTTAATATCAAAGACTGAAACGATACTAATTACATGAAATTTAATCATACTTTAACTTAGGAATGGTATTAGAAACCCAAAAGACTTGGAGAAATAAAAAAAGACATTGTGATCTTAAAGATTTCTAAAAGGAAGGGGTCATTGGGGTGCTGTAGAAAGGAGAGTTTTTACTATTCTTACCTGTCTCAGGGCTAAACATCTCTAGATATGTCATCTCAGTCCTCTTTCAAGGACATAAAGGGCAAGGGAGAACGTCACCTGGACCCAGCACCATGATGGATAGTTTCTCTCTTAGCTGACCAATAAGGGATTGGTAAATTACTACAGGTTGGGTGATAGGTATCTATGCTCTAGGAAACACCTGCAGAAGGAAGTGTAGAGAAAGGACAGACCTGCACATAGACTCATATTTGGCATAAGTGAAAGTTTCCTGGTGGTGTGCTTCTGAATCTGAACTCATGATGCACTGTATATATTGGTCAGCTGCTGACATCAAGAGCCTCATCAGGACAGGAGATGGTGGGCTCTCCGCATTCTGGGACATCAAGTCCTGCTGGAGGCAGGGTAGATGCTTTAGTAAAAAAAAGTCAAGTAGTCTTCAGTCATGATTGCAACCACGAAGTACCATCCAATGCAACTGATGGACTGCTTCTTGGACCAGGCTAGGTGTGAGACAGATCTGACCATTTGACTATGGGAACAGTGATGCTGATTAGTCTATAATAAAGACCCCAAGGTACTTGCTGGAGAGTTACCTCTTGGTGGCCCACTTTCACTTAGCTAGGTGGACAAGGGTGAAACTGAAACCTCGCTAGTTGAAGGAGAGCTGATAACATACAATGCCCACTAGGACATCTCAGGGATGGAATTACCTCCAGTAGGATGCAAGTGATGTTTGCCTTCTGTATCTTTTGCATTCCCAAGGCTCAGTAGTACCACAATGGACTCATAGCAGGGAACTACTGCGAGACTTAGCTGCAACCGTCTTCTTCTTCTAAGATATTAGAGAGGCCTTGAGGTTCTCCATGCTGCATCTTACGTAGCTGATCTTAAACTCTAGACCTTATAGCAGTGCTTGATTTTGTGTTCCTCTTCTAAGCAATACAGGCCATACAAGTGTGGCTTGTGATCTTGCATGTTTATATTTTCTAGCCATTAAACAAAGGAACTTTTCCACAATAAACATCAAAATCTAGATATGAACAGTGCAAGTAGCAGAACTCCTAGGTGCAAAAGATAAATTCTGTCTCGTAGTCTGGTAGGTGATTTCAGGATATTTGCTACTGGTGGGCTTGTGCTCTCTGATGGTGAAGAGCTTAAGAGAAAATCGCCAAACTGAAGATAGCGTGACAGGATATTATGAATCTATACCTCATATGAACTGCTTTTATCAAATCAAAAATAACATTTAGTATTTTACATTTTCTGTGCTGCTAAGGTTATCAACTGTCTTTAAAAAAAAAAACGATGTTTATCTTAATGGATCTTTATTTTTTCAGAAGTAAAACTAAATTCCTCATGTCTTTTGTTCCTACAAGCAATGACACAGACTCACTACTATGTCGCCAATTTATTTTTCCTTTATCCCATATACACACACATCTCTTCTTCCTTTCTCTTAAGCTCCGTATTCCTCAGTTTTCATCAAACAGGATGCTTTACTTTGCCAAAAGATATAACAAACAAACTGCTTTTTATATTATTGGGAAGGAATACATTCTATGATAGCATGTCATTCCATGGTTTAAAGCTACAGCTAACAGTGAAGTCTTTTAACAATGTTGGATTTTTAGTAGACTATAACAAATGCATGACAAAGTGGACTGTACTGTCCTCACCTGTTCTTTATGCTGCCGTGCACTTTTCAGTACTCCTTCGAACCATTCAAACTGCTGAGCTGGGTCTGTTACATTCAGAGTTTCCTTGTTAGGACTGTAGTACAAATTTGTATTTAGGCTGACTATTCGCAGGACCTGCTGAGTAACAGTTGAGTTCCAAATTTGGGTATAAAAGCCACCTATGTTAAAAATACCAGACAATAAAAAGAAAATAGTTCCCGTAATTAAAAGTTAGGGCAATGAACTTTTTAGTTTTTTAACAGATGCTTCCAAGGATTAATTGCAACGCAAGTTATAATGCTAAACTTTCATACCATTTATCAAAATCATATTAAATTTTATATTAAATGTTCCAAGATGACAGTCTTTACAGCTAAAGTGTAACTGGAAGTTGAAACCAACACAGAAACTGAAACTCTTTCCTCAAAAAACTGACATTATGCTTCAGTTATATACAGCATAACCTGGAAAAGATCACTTTAGTCATAGTAATGTTCTGGATAGGTTTTAGAAATTGTTGTATACTTGCTATAGTCCAGAATACGTATTAGAATAAATAAATGAGACTTTTCTGTTCCTTTCCTCCCTCCTTTGCTTAGCACCACAGTGCACAATTACTTCATCCTGTTCATAACCATAATTACAATAAAATCAAATGTTATGCTGTTAAGCAGAATGTACACCTTTCTTTTGGTAATTACTGCTAATTGTCATTTTATTGTACTTAGACTTGTAGTCCAGTCAAGCCTCCCCTGAAAACAAATGTCAAATAAATAAATAAATATTATGCACTTTATTATACGTGTGCGATGGCCGTTCCTTGGAACATTTTCTTACATGAAACTGTCCTTGGTGCAAAAAAGGTTGGAGACCGCTGCTGTATCTGGTTCTCATGTCACTAGCAGACAAACTAATAAAGAGTAATGGCTTGGAGAAAATGTTTTCTGAAAGCATTCAAGTGTTTTCCCAGCTGGGAGAGCTATACACCACTGTATCACTGTTAATCTTCTGGCTTCATTCAAAGTACTATTACTGTTTATAGAAAGAACAGAGCAAATCATTCCTTACCCTTCATTACACCTGTCATTTTTTATCAATTTCTTTTTCCATTTTTTTGACTCATCCCCCAAAAGCTTTACCCTCCTCCTCATCCACTCTATCTACAGATGACTCAGCATCTGACCCACTGTGCCCCTGCTGGGCTTGCCCATCCTCCTCTTCGCTCCCCACACTTTTAGCGATGTCATCTTCTGATAACTGCAAAATAGTCACTTGATCACTAACCTTCTCATTTAAACTAACTATCCCTTGTGCACGGACTAATAAAGCAGGCTCTGACTGGTCAGTGTCAACAAACTGAGAACTTGGACTAGTCTGTCTGGACAAGTAAACCATGGATGACCCTACTTATGACACAGCATACAGTCCACTTTGCAATTATTAACAGTATTCCCTGGCTGTATACATTGCTGACATTGCTGTTTGGGACAAACCTGTATGAGGTGGAGGTCAGAGCCACTGTAAAAACACATTTTTGGTTGTCTGCAATATCGTACACTTCCCCTCACCCCACTGGCAATGACAACACAAGGTACAAGCTTAATATGGTTATTACATTCCTTAAAAGTGACCCATAATGCCCATGTCCCCATCAATACACCTCTAATCAATAACTTTACCAACACTATGTATGGTAGTATAATAAAGAGAGAAAGAAAATTTTATCACAAAAGAAGTTAAAACATCAGACATAAATTGTACCAACATTCCTTTTTTTCAAATCAAGCATAGTTCCAATGAATACATATTCATTCCAATGATATACAATTAATTTGGGTTCAAGTTTATGAAAATAAACTGTCATTAAAAAATAAAATAAAATTGAAACCAAAAATCCCTTCCACCCAAGGTAACTTTAGAAATTTCTTTAAGAGAAACCACCTACTACTAAGTGATACATTGGTAAGCTTCAAATCCCCACCAAACCGAATTAACTCCAAGGAATATTCAGAACCTTATACCACCACAATATATATAACCAGCATGTAAACAGCTGCATAGATGTAGTTGTACCCTGTAGAAACAAGTGCAGGGCAAACCTTAGAAAAACACCCACATGGCGGAACCAATATATCAACAAACTTTACAGTACAAGGAAAATAATTTTGAACAAAAATAAGAAAGTAATTCCCAGAATGTTAGAACTCTTGTCACTGAAATAATCAACTCAGGAGCTTAATAAAATCCACCAAAGCCAAGTCTGAGGCTAAAATAGCAACCCAAGCCAAAGACCATCACAAGGCATTTTTTAGTTCTGTTAGTAACCTCAAAAGCACATTACATAAATGTACTGAGCCGACTGTGAATGATGTTACCTACACTGAGGCTGATGATATAGTAAACCTACTGGCCAATAAATTTATCTCTAACTTTATTCATCTCCCCCTCCTTCTGTCCCTCAAGATATACTTGAAACTGGCTCACCTCCGGCTATCACACAAGAACAAGTCCTAAGAGCAGTATCAAAAGCTAAAGATACTGCATCAATGAGTCCTGACAATTTCCCCGGATGCATCTTAAATAGCATGAATCATGATTTAGCAGCACCCCTAACAACACTGTTCAGTCTCAGCCACACCCCTAAAAACACTGTTCAGTCTCAGCCTCCATGAATGTCACCAAAGCAACGGATGAAGGCAAAAATGGTACACAATGCATACCTCTACCTGGTCAAAGCTATTGATACAATTCCTCACTCAGGCATGGTAGAAAACCTAAATAAACTGGAAATAAACTCCTATATCACCCACTGGATTGTAAACTGGCTCGCAACTACGATGCATGAAATCAAAACAGGGGAAGTTACCTCCACAAAGAGACCAGTCACCAGTGGAGTCCCCCAAGGTTCTGTACTGGGACCTCTCCTGCTTGGAATCTACTTTTCTGAAGTAAAAGTCAATATCAAAGGGCTTGGCTGACTGTCTTTGCAGATGACCACAAGCTAGGAGCAGTCACTGAATCACCAAATGATTTAGCCATCCTGCAAGAAGGTTTGTCCCAAATAAATAACTGGTACAAAAACCACAGACTGAAACTAAATGCCAAATCCTTTGAGAAGTCATCTACACTGGGAAACTGCCACATTGATGATATGCCCCTAAGACTGTCAGGGAATTGGAAACTGATGAGAACAGTGATCTAACTTTTGACCAATATGTGTCCATTATTATAAGAAAGTCCTTCTATACTGCACAGCTAATAAACAGAGGGATTGTGTGTAGATCTACGGATGTCATTGCCCCCCTTTACTCAGCCCTGATTAGGCCACTTGAATATAAAGTCCCCTTTGGCATGTATCTGTCCAAATTGGATTGCCCACAAAAAGGATACAAAACCTAAACAGCATATCCCACATGGACCAAAACACAGCCTGCCACTACAGTCAGTATCCTACAGACTGCTAAGAGGTGACATGTGTCTGGCATACAAGGCATCCTCCAACCCAGTACTGATGGATTTACTGCACATTGGAAAGTCAAATGGCATCAGAAATAGTCTAAGAATCAAATCCTTTTCTGCAACAACAGAACGATTTGGAGGGACAGGTATATCTCACAGAGAATACCATTGCTCTGGAACAGACTCCCCATCCACGTAAAACAAAGTTCATCCCAGTTCATATTCAAGCGCAACTTGGATCTATAGATAGAAAAGAGCAAATTTACCCCAGCACTGCCCCTTGTATAGCTAATTGAAACAGGCAACTCCTAAAAGCTTTATCTCATGTATGGGTCACCTCAGTTTATCTTTGGTATGACCCTAGTTATTCTCATTAGGGGTATATATAATTGCTGACCATGGGATGAGTAAGCCAAAATTAAAGCTAAATGGGTAGGTTAATGTGAGCACAAGAAGGGGAAATGGTTAGGCTTAAAATGGCAGGCATGAACAGCTAGCCTAGTACTTACCTATGAACCTATTAAGTCAAAAGTTTCAAAAGTTAGAGAACAGAAACATTCTTAACCTAGCTGAATCAGAGAACACACAGCTGTCACAAAGGTTTCACAATGGATTCCCAAATCATGTGTCTTGTCTGTCCATAATTTTATCATTTTTAGCCATTATATTAACCAGTGATTGTAACAATTTTTCCCATCAGTGCTTCCTCCTACACGGTCACCTTCACATAATTCTTTGAAAGCTGCTGCAGTAAATCTAGAAGCACTTAATCCAAATCTGAAATCTTGTGTCTAGAACAAACTCTGTTCTCAATGGATACATCAACATATACCGTTTCTTCATGAAAACCACAAAGACTCACTGTATCATCTCATGACAGTACTTATGATGACAGTTCTGATTCATCAAGCAAGCATTGCAGCACTTCTAATGGGAACCCATAACCAGATATTTCAGTTTCTCTGAGAGCCGCTGAGTCTACCATTTCGGGTCATTGATGAAACATACCAGTTCTACTCACAGCTGCCGAGTCCCTATCTCTAAAGGAAAGCACAAGCACACCCCCTATCGAAAAGACTAGAAATTCCCCAGTGCCCTAAGCAATTTTTCACTAGTCAGTATAAACATAATCTTGGGTCTCCTCTCAATAGAGGTCACTGGCCTAGTGGAACTAACCCAGTCAACAAAGTGTAACAAAAAACAGAAAAACAGTATCACAAAGATAATGTACCTGAACTGTTAACAAGCATAATGTTATTGATTTACAGATATCCCTTCACTTACCCTGGTGATGTCTGCCAAAATGCCTAAACAGTATGCATAAAATGTTTGCTACATCATCCCTGGGCTGGGAATGTGTCACCTTTGGTGTGGCATTTTCTAAAACAGTCACTTATCCTTTAAGGCTTTACTGTTACCCACTGTTATCCATTCTCAGACAAAAGTCAGTTCATAAAAGTATTCATATTTGTTATAACAGTCATGTACTGAAACAGACTTTGCAAACTATCTACTTACTGAAAGTATTAAACACATACAAAAGAACCCCTATCAGCCATATGAAAGAAATGTGAACTTCATTCCTGACTCACTCCAGTATGCTGACAGCACAGCACACCTAAGACATCTTTAAACAAGATGTGATCCAATAGCATAAATGCAATACATTTATTGGAATTTGGTAATATTAAAGATTTAAGAGCCAGTTAGGGAGCACACCTCACTGGGAGTACTATTTTCCAAAACAGCAAAGTAGCAGGCATCTTGGTTTGCATTTGAAGTTATTCTATGCAGATATAACAAAGAGTTATCATGGTCTAAATGGAAACATTCAAGGGACAATCTGCTGAGGGTAACCATTTGAAATGTTGGGAATTGCTAGAGCGAGTCCCAAAATGCAGAGATTGAATGAATGAACAATTGTACTCGTATATACCAAGTGTGAGATACCATCTCTCAGAATATTTTCACTGAAGTACGGTGATCTCAGAGTTGGTATATATAAGTTCAGGGGTATTTTTAAGATTCGCTCTTCTCTGGGATTTCGGTCTTTTTTAAACTTTTCTGCATTCGGCATTTAGAGTGCCAACATTTCAATAGGGAGCCTCAGACGAGGATAAACAGAAGGTTATTTATGTAGTATACAAACTGTGAGCAAGAAAGTTTAAATAAAATTCATGGACTGAAACTAAAATTTGTCATTAGTGATCAGTGCTCTACTTAAATTAACAAATTTAAATAAATTAATTAATACAATGAGACCAAACACTTCTGAAACAGAAGGAGCAGACTAAGGAGGACATTAGCAGCATGCACAGGAATGAACCAAACTCTTGAGAGAGAGAAGTTCCACAGCAAAGGTAATGATGTAAGATAACGAAAGAAGCCTGAAGCAATAATGAAAGCAAGAATGCTTCCTGAAAAAAGTGGGAGGGCTAGTAGAAAGGTAAAGAAAAATCAAGCAGATGAAGAAATGGGGTGTATAAAAATGCATAAATGATACCGTATCAGGAAATATTGAAACTGTTGTCTTTCTGTCATCAAATTGTGAGGAACCGAATAAAATAAAAGCTCATTATAGTGCCCAATCAATAAATGCCATTTGGCAAACAAAGTATGATAAAAACGGCATTAAACAAGGAAACAAAACTAACCAAAAAATATTTTTATATGGAGTCAGAACTACCAGATACTATGGAAGGGTCTGTGGCCCCTGCACCACCTAATTATTAAAAAACTCCAAGACTAATGCATATAGGAGTAAAGAGTCCAAACAAGCAGGAACTCTATTACCATACTGTCAGGTTTCAAAGAAAAGACTGGTTACACCATAATTTGTCGAAGAACTATGTGACTTCTGTTTTCAGACGATAAAACAATTATCTACTGACAGAAGAATGCAGAAGTATTCTGAATGATACTGTGAAATAAACAATTCTGAAAAGCAAGTGAAGTTACTTGATCACACTTTTCCAATGAGATACGACAGTTTTCTGTCTCAGGTATGCAGTTCAGCAACTTATTATGCTGCCTCAGGTGCTAGTCTATAAAAGAAAGGACACTTCTGAGAAATGCACCATACCACAGAATGTAACTGTAATGTATGCTAACCCCTAATGGGCAAATGACCACCCCCAATAACTCTATTTCTGAAAATCATACTTTACAGAAATGAGTGAAATAGATTTTAACAAAAAACATACTTTCTTAATAATTTCATTCCATGGTCAGGTTATAAGTCAAGTCCCAGCATGTTACAGTAAACACCACAGGAGGTATAAGATAAGTACAATAGTATGTGCCCTGTTTTGCCTTATCTTTCATTCAAAAAGTATAAAAACATATAATCTTAAAATTATGTGCCACTGCTCACTGGGCATATTTGCATATGTCATTTGCATTCTATGGGAAATCATTAATTTTTGATTAGGTGCCATTTTCTTACAGTTAAAAAAATTTTAGAGACATAAAACATGTTGACAGAGAATCAACATGCCTAGTGTTCATATAAAACCTAAAATATCATGTATGCAGTACAAAAAAGTGAAACTACAGAGGAGTAGGGGATGTTGCCATTTGGTATGTATGCAGGTAACTCTGAAGTGCTATAAAATGTATTGCGTGCAATGTGTGATATCCTGAATTATACACCACATGTGTGGAAGGGTACAATTACTAACCCATTAAGACAACATTGTCAAGTATTATGCCAAATGTACTATAAATGCACAAATCATTATACAGATAGATGTCTGCACAACATTATAAGCTGAAATGACTGTACATTTATTTATTTATGCTTTGCAGACTGGGTAAGTCCCATTAGACCAGTGGTCTGTTCTGAGGTGAGAACTGAGGTGGTACCTGTATTGACTAGGGGAAATTTGGCAATGGAACTAGGGAGATTTCCCTACTCTTTTCGATAAGTGCTGTTGGATCTATTATATCCACCTGAGCTACCACTAAGTAAAGCAGTTTAAAGTCTTATTTGAAGGAAGTCACACTCAGGATAGCCCTCCCTTTATGCTGTACTATAGTGTCTGTTTTGGAAAAAAAAACAAAGCACCTGCTGTGGGAATAGAACTCATGGTTTTCTGATCTTCCAGCATCACATATAACAGGAAGTGTAGGCATCTCTCTGCACTGCTTTGTGCTGGTGATCTCTCTCTGAAAGTGCACTGCATAAGGCTCATATCAAGCATTCAATGATGTATACAGTACTTTATATGGAGTCATCTAGTTAACTGTACAATTGCCCTCCCAAAGCCATAACAAAGACTGCAGTTAACCATGTCAAGGGGTAGGTGCACCTTGATATCTACAGTAATGCATGGTGTTAGCCTAGCATGATAAAAAATACATAAGAAAAGTGAAATAGTGTATGTAAAAAGATATAGTCAAAGTACTTTGGCTGTTATTATCCTGTGTCACTGTCCTGATCAAAAGCAAACACTACAGCCAAAACAAATTTGGGACTGCCCCAAAGACATCACTTAAAGTGTTGCAAGAGTATACAACATGTTTCAATTTACAAATCTGCTGGGCATGGTTACTATATCATCAGAGATTATGACACCTCATACAAGGTCACACTACCAACTAATTTCCATGACCTTAAGGTCCAGAAGACCCCATCCCCATACAACAAATCAATCATTTTCTTAAACGAACCCAGACTTTTTTCCCTGCCTAACCTCTAAAGGCAATATATCCCATCTTTTCTCTGCCCTTTATTAAAAGAAACTTCATCCCAGATTTGAGTTTATTTTGGTCACTTTTACTCACAAAGTATTATTCCTGGTAAATTGGTAATGTATCACAGACTGAAAATGGTTTCACTTTCCTTCATCTATTTTCACATAATAAATTAGTTATCCCCTCAACTTTCCCAATAAAAATGCACTCTTTGAAGTCTAATAATTTTTTAAACAGATAAAAAACAATGCCATACTCAATAACTGGTCTAATTATGAATTTATAGATCTCTCCCAAAACATTAAAATCCCTGGATGTTATTGTTCTTAATAAAACTAAAATCCCTGGATGTTATTGTTCTTAAAGTTTTAATGTGATGTAACATTTTCTAACTGTATTAGCTATGTGACTTTTAAAACCCAGCTTTTCATCCACATTTATATACCTAAATCCTCAAATACTTAATGTTCCTTTATTAAAGTAGAATCTAAAGAATATGGAAATCCTGGGTTAACTTTACCAAGATGAAGAATTCTACATGTATTAGTTCTAAATTCAACCTTATTTAATTGCGTCCACTGAATCAGTCTATCCAGGTAACTTTGAAGCTTCCACTGACTGGATAATGAAGATCCAAATCCAGCTATTTTTCACATCATCAGCAAATTTACCAGTCCAGCAGTTCCTCAACTCTGAAAAAAAATACATAAAAACATAAAAAAGAAACAGGCCCTGAAGGCCTTCCCCAGTGATACTATATTCATAAAAAAATAATGCAATTTTGGCTATACAAAAATAGAACAATGCTAATGCAGGACAGAGAAAAATATGGAAAGAATGACAACAATATATAAAATATAAAACACAATATTTCCAAAACTTCAGAGTGCTTCACAACCATACTAAAAAGCAAATAAATGAAGACAAAAAACAATACTATTTCAACATTCAGAACAATAGTAACCACAAACCTAAAAATTCTGGTCAGCCATTAAAGAAATCTTACATTCCGGCCAAAAAAAAAAAAAAAAAACAACCCTAAGCCCTCCCCCCAATTACTCACCACTCAAAACTGCAATAGAATTCAACTTTTATTTCATAGACAGTATAGAGTACCTAACCAAGGATTCTCAAACATCTAACCTCAACCCTGCCCAACAGCCACATTTTACCACATCCACTATAAAACTACTCTAAAAGAAACTCAGTCCATGCTCTGCTTTAACTGATGACCTTCCAAGCAGGTACCTTAAAACAGAAGCCAATAGGACTGTTTATCCTGTCTCAGTCCTTATAAATAGGTCAGTCCAGGAATCCCATATTCATCTATCCTTGAATCCCATGTTCCCTTCCTATGGAAAAAAAATCACATATTATCTCTACACAGAAGGAAATTCAACAGACATCACTAACTTTAGACCTATAGCAATCGCATCACCCAAAAATGTACTCAAAACAACTGCTAAACTATCTCCTGCAGGAAGAACTCCTAGCCCCCACAAAACACAGTTTCTGTCTCTCCCACAGTACTAACACTACACTTCTAACCTTTATAGATACTGTCACTAAAACTAGGAATAATTGCAAACTAGTCTCCTCCTTATTTCCAGACTTGTCTAAAGCCTTTAGCAGTTTGCCACAGCAAACCTCTACTCCAAGTGTCCTCACTAGGTCTGTCTCAGCACAGCCTACTATGGTTCAAAAGCTACTTGTCCAATGGGTATCAGTCAGTAGAACAGCACTTCACCGTTTCTCCATACCTGTCAATCACCACTGGTCTACAACAAGGCTCTATCATTGTCCTCTTCTTTTTAACATTCTCATCAACACCTTCCACACATCCTCACAACAGGCCTCCCTAATGCACATATTATTCCACACTCATATGCACATCAGACAACCTGGCACACCTCCAAAAATTACTCAAGAAGCTTTAACTGCTACTAAAACAAAGCTTTGTAACTTATAACTTACACACACACACACACACACACACACACACACACACACACACACACACACACACACACACACACACACAAAAAATTTTTCTCTCTCAAATCCCTCTTTCATGAAAAAAATAACTTTAAAATCATCTTTCTTAATAATACAACCAGTGAAGTGATTCCTGATAGCAAATTATTAGGGATGATAGTGGATGATCATCTGAAATTTGACCTGCACATACAAAGACTGCATAAGAAATCACCAAAAACAGGGATGCTTTATAGAGCCAAAAACATTCTCACCAACGCAAGTAAAACTGCAGTTGTTAGTACCTACCTCCTCTCCTCACTACTTTAAAGTACACCCATCCTTATTAACCTCCAGGCATCACAAAAAGCAAAACTTGTACAATGCTATAATAAAATGGCTAAAAATGCAGCAATTACCCCTTTCAGAGCCAACTAGTATATAACATTAAAAAGCCTAAACTGGTTAGAACTTCCCCATCAGCTAACATATACACAACTTCTCATCACCTATAAAATTATCCAGCATCCATCAGATTGTTCGGCACTAATTATCATTCTACACAACAATGTTCCCACTTGGTTATTATAATCCAATGACCAAAAACTTGTCTCTGTGCACAAGTCTATCAAATCTGCTGTGTATGGTCTATATTCATACCATGTTGCTAGGGTCTGGAACTCCTTCCTGTTTCCATCAGGTCAACATCCTCCCCCAACGCCTTTAAAATCACTCTGAAATACTTCCTAGCCAAAAGCTCAATCGCAGGATAAACAATATCCCTAAATATGATCAAGTACCTATTCATACCTTACACCTCCTTACTCCCCCTTCTTCACTCACTTCCTAACTTTGATCAATTTATCTCACTTGACTTTCTATCTAAATATGCCATAACCCTGTTTTTTCTCTCACTTCATATTCCTGCTTGCATTACTCTAACATACCTTTAACTTCTTTAAACTGGCTAAAATATCTCTAAATATTAAATCATTGTCATATAATCTGTATTTATTTTAACCAATATTGTCACATTAAATAATACTTATTTAAACTACAGTTATTTTTCTATTACTTTAGAACATTTTAAAATTATTGTTCTTAAAATGCTTTTGTAATGCTCTGAAGCTTTTCTCACTGGGCCTCCAATGAAAATGGGCACCTACCAAGTAGGACTTTCCCAGAATTCAACTGTCAATAAATAAAATAAATAAATAAGACATAGTACCTTTTACACAAGCCTTAGTAGTGCTGCCACTTAAACAGTTATCTATCCATCTGACAGCATGCTGTCCAGCTCATAGGTTCATAGATTAGTACTAAGCTAACTGCCCTTGCGAGCCATTTTAAGCTTAGCCAATTATCCCTTGTGAGACTCAAACCCTGCACTTTGTGCTTGCAAGACAAGCACCTTAACCATTAGGCCACCCTCACACCTATTTCTGCCTATTTTTAAGTGCCTCAGTAACTGACCTCTGTGTTATATGGCGATGGGGAGTCTGTTCCAGAGTAATGGTATCCTTGAGATAAACCTATGCCTCCAAAATGTTCTGTTGATGTTGCAGAATAGGTTTAGATCCCTGGACCTAGTATTTCTGATGCTGTTTGTCTTGCTAATGCCTTGTATGCCAGACCGAGATCACCTCTTAGCAGTCTGCAAGAGCCCATGTAAAACAGCAGGGCTTTGACGTAGCAAATGCAAAGCAAATTACTGAAGTCCAGTATCCTTTTTGTAAGGTACCTCTCTGGCTTTTCCAGCTATTGCATGTGTTTGGAAAGATACATGACAAATGGGGTGTTATACTTAATCATTGGCCTTATGATGGATGAGTAAAGAGGTACAATGGCATCCTTGGACCTAGAAGTAATCCCTTTGTTAATGAGCTGCACAGTATAGAAGGATTTCCTCACCCAGTGGACATGTGCTAGTCAAAAGATAGGTTACTGTTCATATAAGTTCCCAAATCCCAAACATCTGGGTCAAATATTAGGGATATGTTATCAATGTGGTAGCTCCCTGGGCTAGCGGGCATCCCAAAGGATAGGATAATGCATTTTCTGGCATTTAGTTTTAAACCATAATTCTAGCACCACGTATTTGTTTGAGACAAGCCTTCCTGTAGGATGGCTAAATCTTCTGGGAATTCGATAACTGTACCTAGCCTGCAGTCATCTGCAAACTTAGCCACAGCCATTTAGTATAGGCTTTAACTTCTGAGATATAGATGCCAAACAGGAGAGATATCAACATCAAGCCCTGGGAGGACTCCACTGGTGATGGGTCTTTTACTAAAGGCAACTTCCCCTATTTTTATCTCCTGCATTCTATCTGTGAGCCAGTTAGTGATCCAGTGGATGATGCAGGGGTTTACTCCAACTTTATTAAGCTTTTCTACAATGCCTACCTGGAGGATTGTGCCAAAAGCCATGGCCAGATTAAAGTAGACAGTGTGTACTGTTTTGCCTTCGTCAAGTGCTTTGATGATTTTTTCAAAAAGTCCACCAGGTTAAGTAAGCATGACCTGCCTTTGATACATTGAAAATGAAATGGGTCCTGTGTTTGGAGGTTCTCTATGTCGTTACTGATTAATTCCATGATAATTATTTCCACATCTTTGCATGTGAGACTGGTCAGACTTATGAATCTATAACTGCCTGGGTTTGTGGAAAGTCCTCCCTTATGTGGGAGAATAACTGTTACTGTACTCCATTCACTTGGTACAAAACCTGTGTGGAAGCTCAGGTTGACCAGCGTTATTAGGGATGTGGCTAAATCTTGCTTCATACTGCCCAAAATGCATCCAGGGAAACTGTCAGGTCCCACTGATGCGGTATTTCTGTTTTTAACAGTGCTTTTAGGACTTGGTCTTGTGTGATAGCGGGGGGGGGGGCAGATCAGTTTTAGGTATTTTCGGGGGAATAGATGGGAGAGAAAGTTGAAGTTTGAATTTATCATCCAGTAGTTTAACTTTATTTTCACCTTAGTAAAGGTAACGTCATTCACAACCAGCACAGTGCATTATTGTGAGATTGTGAGCATAACTAAAAAGGGCTTGTGATTTTCTTTAGCTTGGGGCTATTTTTGTCTCAAATTTGACTTTGGTGAAATTAAGCACCTAAGTTGTTTGTTTAATTTAATGATGAAAGCTCTGTTGTTTTGGGTGCTACTCTTTTTACTTTTTGACAAATTTATCTTCCTTATATTGTATAGCTTGTTGGTATTATAGTTCCACTATATCTCTGGAGTTTGCCCTGCACTTATCTCTGCAGGAAACAGCTGCATCAGTGCAGCTGTTTTCATGCTGGTAGGGTTTGGTGGTGTACAATTCCACACACACAGCAGAGTTTTCTGGGTTTAGTGTGGATTTGAAACTCGTCAGTGAAATCACTCAGGAGCAGATGGTTTGTCTTAGAAAAGTTTCTAAAAAAAAGCTATGGGCAAAGGGGGCCTCTGGTTTCAATTTTATTTATGGTCACACCTAACAAGAGATGATGTTACATTAGGGATGGTGCAAAATGTCTTCATATTACTAAGGACCAGGTCTAAGATGTTGCTACCCCAATTGTTCCAAGGCATTTGTGTTAACAAAGTCCAGAAACCACTGTATTTGTGCACTTATGCAGGTGTAGGGTTCCCTGTCTATACTTGGGTAGCTAAAATCACCTAGGAAAATGGTAATGGATTTAATACAGAGACCCCAGTTGCTGTAGACAGGCATTGTGGCTTTCGTGGATCATACAGGACGTTCTATAGTTAGTTAATACATGGTATGAGAACTTTCTGATGGTTATCTGGACATGAAGAAGCTCTAGTGCATCATGCTGCCTTACCAGCCTTGATGTAAGGCTCTCATGAATGAAGACTGAGACACTGCCAATGTTTGCCCCTTCTGCACAGTGGCTGATCTAAAAGTGTGGAAGGCATTATAGCCCTGCACAACTGGAGTACTCTCTGCCACTTTAAACCATGTCTCAGACACTACACAGACATGTACGTCCTCCAGGGTGAGGAGGGCTTGCAGGGAGTGGAGGTTCTTGTTTAGGCTCCTAGCATTGACTTATAGCACCTTCATGTTTTCCTTTGCTTGTTTTGTCATGTTGGCAGTTTTATCTGCTTGGCACTGGCTAAAAAAGGCACTATGTGGATGAGGAATATCTTTGGTAATATACAAAAACCTAGAGGGGACAGACGCAGGCCATCCCTAGCTAAGCAGCATGTTCTTTTGAACATATTCTTCCAGGCCGCCAGATATTGTGTTCCCTAAAAATTACACTAAAAACTAACCCAATTATTAAAGTCAATTATTTTTTGCTCATATTGCAACATTATTGGAGAAGGTAGAATGCTGCTCAAAACTAGGCTCATAGCTTCCTAGGGCACATAATCTGAGATCTCCATCATGTGTCTCTTCAGATAATCTAAAGAGGTATGTTTCGTGTCATTGACACCTACATATACTGTAGTACAAATCTCCGTATGGTCCCCAGAGAGTTATGCAGTCAATCAGAACGATAAATGGAAGTAAAACACTGCAGAACTCACCACCAAAGATTAAAAATTCCACTCTTTATTAACGAACAGACAGATAAGCGCTTTCACGTACCTAAGTATGCTTCATCAGATCTATTTAACTGTGCTTACCACTTCACTTATATACACAACACTAAAAGATAATTAATCCAATTATATCAATAATCATTCAATCAATCATTCAATAAAACAATGAAGTTGCTGAAATCATCCTTAAAAGGGCATATCAAGAACTTTGTATAGGACAATAGGAAAGCATGGAGAACCAAAAACCACAAAGTCATATATATATTCAACATTATTTATACATATATATTTTTAACACAATATTGACATATTTTATATATTTATTTATCTATTTATTAATTTGCATATCACTTGATATCTTAATATATACATGGTGTATGCCTGAGGTATTTATCACATTTGTATTTCTATATATATATATATACCTCTAAATGTTTTGAGGTTTTAATGTTTATGCACAGTATGCATTGTTTGAGAGTAAGGATAAACATATTTTATTAAGGTTTAAGATCATAAAAGATGTTAATGTTGAATATATATATGGCTTTATGGTTTTTGGTTCTCCATGCTTTCCTATTGTCCTATACAAAGTTCTTGATATGCCCTTTTAAGGATGATTTCAGCAACTTCATTGTTTTATTGAATGATTGATTGATTATTGATATAATTGGATTAATTATCTTTTAGTGTTTGTATATAAGTGAAGTGGTAAGCACAGTTAAATAGATCTGATGAACGTGAAAGCGCTTATCTGTCTGTTCGTTAATAAAGAGTGGAATTTTTAATCTTTGGTGGTGAGTTCTGCAGTGTTTTACTTCCATTCCACCTACATATACTATGATAAGAGTCTTACCTGTACCTATTGTTTAAGGACTTCAGTGTATGTGTGATCTGATAGGTCATGACACCAGACAAGCAGCAAACAATCACTCTTTCCTTACTCATCCTGGTAAGATGTAGGTATATCTTTATATATTACAATAGCACCACCAATAACTAGCATGTTTGGTTGGGTAGATGCCTGCCTTAGGGGCTCTACATCCGTGACTTTGGTACTCCTTGTACTATGTGTATTAGTAGGTTTTGCAGGTCTAGACTGTCCCTGAGGGTGCTTATCACTTGTGTTGCATCCTGGAGGACTTTGCAGCTTTGGCAAGTTAATCTTTGGCACCACAGCATATGAAGGGTTACGTATATTATGCTGAACATTGTGAGTTGTGGTGTGTGCTGCACTACTGACAATCCTGACACCAAAGAGTAAAGCCAGTCAGCATGAGGCATTTCCTGCATTGTCTCAAAATACCTATCTGAATCAGGCTGGCTGCAGAAACTGTGGGAAAATGCTGGTCAATTCATTTTGGACAGGAAATGACTCAGGGGCGGGGAAGATTATAATTGTCTGAAGTTAGGTTTCCTTTAGGATGCAGGGGTTACTTTAAGTAAGCTTACGACCTGGGTGTAGGGGGTTGCTGAGTTACTTGGTCTGGGGTGTAAGATATTCTAGTCGATTTAACTGCTGCATGAGCTATGTTTACTTTTGCTTGGTGCAAGTTACTGAAGCCTCCAACTTAGGTTAATAAATTGTGTAGATTTAGTAGGTTTCTTACAGGAAAAAAAGCTGTTGCATAGGCAACCCTCTAAAGATACACTACAAAATGTGCTTTCTCTCAGTGTTTGCCAGTGTTTCTTTGCAGGTTCCAGACGGTCCGGCATTAGGTGTATATTGTTTTACAAACTGCATGCATGGCAGCCAACTGGTGTAGTTGGCCACTATGGTGCCTCTCATATGGAGCATAGCTATTATCTCTGAATCTACCTGCCAGCCTTTTAACCAAAACTATGTGATTTCAACATATGTACTTTTTGACTCTGAAAGTGTTTAGGAATTGAAACAGAAGGTTTCATACCCTCAGAGAAAAAGCTGTAATTAATAAAAGCAAAAATAAAGAAAGAAACTAAAATCATCCTTCGGAATATACCGAAGCACAAATATTGTTAGATTATGTTTATAAGATGTGTAAAAACAGTAAACGGCTTATTTTACTTTTCTTCATTAGGCAGAACGGTATGCTGGAAAAAAACATTTATTTAACCTTTTGTTGCCATTGTTGCTTAGTCATTTAACCAACCCTAACACGTTGTGACTTGAAGATCTTTAGCAAACCTGCCTGTCAAGAACTATTTCTTTAAGTTCTTGCAAACTCGTATTCATTACTTCAGCAATGGTACCTATCTGCCTTAGCCTCTTCTGCCCCATTTTTCTTTTGCCTTCAATCTTTCTCATCACCAGTGCTTTCTCTAATGAATCCTGACTTTACACCACGTGGTCAAACTGTTTGAACTTTAGTTTTACTGTAAGACCTTCCAGCAGACAGTCCATTTCTTCAAGTACTGATTGACTTGATCTTATAGTCCATAAAACCCTCAAAGTTTTCTTCAGTACCGTTGTTTAACAGCATCAGTTTTCCAGCACTCAGCCATAAATGTAGTCCAGCTCTCATAGTCATGTTATTGCTGGGAAAATGCAGCTTTGACTATACAGACCTTTGCTGACAATGTGATGCCTATACTCCATAAAGTCAAACCCACATCTACCACAGCTTTCCTTCCATAAAGCATGCCTCCTTTAATTTTGTGACTGCAATAACTATGTGCCAAGATCTTTGGGCCTAGGAAAATAAAACTTGTCACTGCCTCCACTTCTTCCCCATTGATTTGCAAAGAATTGATAGGGGTAGATAACTGTCAGTTTTTTTATGTTGGTTGCTAAGCTTGCTTTTGTACTTTCTGCCTTAACCACCTTTTATCCTTTAGGTTGCCAGAAAGTAAAGATGTCTGACGTACTCACCATAAGAGTGCATGTTTGAGATGGAAAGATTGCTGCAGAAGCAGTACAGATAGCACTAGTTAAGAACCCAGAAGCATGGTATGGCTAACATAAATAAGAAATGTATCCTATTAATCTAACTGGTGGTTTCCAAATGGCAGTCTTGACAGTGAATTACAGAATGGTGGTGTGACATTTGGTTTTCTGTCACATATAAACCAAAGAATAATCCACGACCTTGAAGAAAGGAACCAGAACTCTGCTAAAGTCCACAAGGCTGTATTTTTATTTCTGAAGTATTCCAAAAGTCACAGATAAAATCACACAAGCGCTTTCGCTCAGGCAATCCTGAGCTTTATCAAGTGAAAAAAGTATTCTTTGCTTGTCTTTGGTTTTTTGTGCATTACTTCACATATAAACCAATTCATAATACTGGGTAATATCATTTAAAACTTGAATTTTCTATTTTATTAAAATAAATTTAAGAGTAAAATGAGATGAAAATAACCTCAGTTACTCACAGCAGGTAAAAAATAAAAAAATGTATTTAAATGTTAGCACTTTCATGGTTTAACTAACTGCTTCATCAGACATACAACATCAAAAATGCAGTGTTATTTAAAATCATTTCAATTAATGACATCATACAAACAATTAAGTTCTTAAAGGCATAATGCCATAGCATATAGAGCAAGCAGCAGTTCTATTTAATGTTTCAGGGGTTTATCTTTTAGGAAGGGTTTTAGGGAGACTTTAGCATTCGATCCTGGGGATCTATCTGCCTGAAGCCGCATTGTCCATTTTTGTTCGGCCACTTCTGTTTTAGTTTTAAAGTCTCCTCCCCTTCTTCCCTCTTCTAATACCTCTAGCATAAAAAACTAAAATTGTGGTCTTGACCCTCTTTTAAGACATGTTGTGCCAAGGCACTAGTTTCTTTAGTATTGCGGATGTCCCCATAATGTTCCAGTATCCTATCTTTCAACATACGATTGGTTTTACCAATGTAAAAAGCATAACAAACTTTGAAAAAACTAAAGTAAACTAAGTTGCTCGTTCTACAATCAGCATATAAGTTAAAATCAATATTAAAATGCAAAAAAGGGTGTTGAAAAGAATTCCCTATATATATATATATATATATATATATATATATATATATATATATATATATATACATATGGGTCTACTTGAGTTCGACGAAAGACCAGAAGATCGAAATCCGGAATGCCAAGAAGAAAATAATGACACCGCAGCACACCGAAAAGCGCGAAATTCAAAATCCCGATGATACGGGAGTTTGAATTAGCGCTTTTCGTGTTCTGCTGTAGGTAAGTGTGTGTGTGAGTGTATTTGTGAGGGGAAATGCTGTGTACAAGTGTGTGTTGTGACTGTGGTGTGTGTGTGTGTGTGTGAGGGACTGTACTGTGTGGGTGTGTGTTTGCCTTGTGTGTCTGTGCAATCTCGGAGTTAGAATATTAAAGTAGGGGGGTGTGGGGGGTGCAGGGGGGCTTGCCCCCCTGCCTATCATTAGTGTAGGGTGTTTTGTTTAGTAGTGTGGGGCAGTTGTGTGTGTGTTTTTGTGTGTTATGTGTGTTTTGTAAACTTATGTGTTTTTCTGTGTTCTGGGGTTTCGTTGTTTTCGTCTTGGTGTTCTGTGTTTCGTTCTTCTGGTTTTCGTTGTTACGAAGTACACCAATATATATATATATATATATATATATATATATATATATATATATATATATATATATATATATATATATATATATATATATATTTGCAAGCACTACAGTTCCTACATTTATGTGCTTCAACTCTGTCTGAGTGCAATCCTTTATTCCTATTTAAATTATAGCATAGATGTATTTTCAGTGACAGATTTTTCCTGAAAGAAAAGGATAGTGTTTCACCTATTATATCCTTAAATTCATCTATAGTATTAAGGATATTCCAGTTTGCCTTCACAATATCACATATTCTGCTGATATCACTGGAGTATGGAAGGGGGACTCTAACAGCATCATATTCTGCTCCAAGTTCAAGGATAAGTAGAAGGTTCAAATCCATTTTGGTGTACTCAGGAACAACCAAGTACATAGGTTCATATTTTCATAGGTAGGTACTAGGCTATCGGCCCACGGGTCTATGTAAGCCTAGCCAACAAGGTTCCCTGGCTTACGCCACCCAAGAAAGTTATTTTCCTGTGCCACTGTCGAGCAGGTGTGGAAGGCGGATGCAACCAATGAGCAGTCAGTAGTTGACAGATTTCTGTCATTTACAGCCTAGCAAAGAACTACTGCAAGAACAGTATCAGCAAATGTGGCTTCATCTGCACTCGCCCTGCATAAATGAAGTGTTTGTGTTGTATTATTAGAAGTTACATGCCAAAGCTATATTTGTTACACATCCATTTGGTTTCACAAAGTTCAAGATCTGATATCGGAAGCTCTAGACTTTTGGATCCAAGGTTCAGGCTCTTCTCCCTATCCACAACTCCCCTCCATCAACTAAATACCTCAGACTGAGCCTGCCTGCCTAACACAGCAATATATTTTGATAATAAAAACATATACATAAGCAGGGGAAAGAGAGTACAGTCAATGAATGTAATAAAAGCAAGGCTCGGGGAAGGTCCAGCACAGTGAGTCAAGAGTCCACAAATAATGGAATGGAGGGAAAGTTGAGGAGGATGAAAGAAGATAGCATGGATCTAGGGATTTAGTGTTAAGGTAAGTACATAACTTTCATATCAATTGCTGTCCCTTCCATATATTCTTAACTGATGGGGCAGAGTCCCCAGCTAACTTTTGGGAGATCTCATGAAAGGATATTCTGGAGTATTGTACATCCAAACAAGGCTCCAGACCTGGATTGCAAATCCAGTTTATAATGGGATATAAAGGTATGCAGAGTAGACCAAGTAGCTGTAGCACAGATGTTATCAGTAGGAACTCTGGAGAATAAAGCTGTAGAAGTGGAAAACGCCCTGGTAGAATGAGTTTTAGGGTTGCAGGGTAAGGACTTTTTTATACACAAGGATATACATTCAAATGATCACCTAGATAGTAGTAACCTGGGAAATACCTCTTCCCATTTTAGCCAGTGAGAAGGAAACAAAAAGTTGGTCTATTTTCCTAAAGGCTTTGGTGCAATGTAGATAAAATCTCAGTTAGTTATGTACTTTCATTAAATGTAACGTGCACTCCCCCTTATTGGAAGAATTTTGAAGGAAGACTAGCATGTTATTTATCTGATTCAAAGTAACTTTCAATTCTACTTTGGGAAGAAATGTAGTGCTGGTTTGAGGCAAAACCCAAAACTTATAAAATATCAAATCAAACGGCTTACAGGAAAGGGCCTGAAGTTCTGAAATTCTTCAAGCAAAGTAACAACAACTAGAAAAAGCTTCTTCCAAGACAGGTACTTCAGTTCCTCAGATGCAGCATGTTCACTGAGGTTTAGTCAAAGCCTGAAGTAACAAGGTAACACATCGCCAGGAGGAAAAGGGTCCCTTAAAGGAGGGCAAAGAAGATAAGTGCCCCTTAAAAAAGCTTAAGACAACTTCAAGGAAGAAACAGGTGTCTGCTTCTCTCCCACGTGAAAATTAGGGATGGCAATCATTTGAACCTTAATAGGAGCACTTGTGAAATGGAAGTAAGGACCTGTTGAGCTTGTCTGCCAAAACATTGTTTTTGTCCCTAATCCCCTGAGATAGAAGCACAGATAAGCCAACCCTCAGGATGCCCTTAGGATCCAGGACTGGGGGTAGGAGAGTAACTGGTAGACTCAGCACAGAAGTGGGGCACTAGAGGCCAGTCTGGTAACAATGAGGTCTGAACAAACCAAAAAAAAAAACATTGGTTTTCCCAAGGATGTGCATTTCCAACACTTTAGGGAAGACATCTCTTACTGCCAAACCATCATGGCTTCTCAACATAAATGGCATAATCATACTCCCCCCTGTCTTTTGATGTACCAGCATGTTGTCTGTCTGAATCAAAATTACACCCTGGGAGAGAATCCTGGAAGGTATGCAGTGAAAGGAGTACCGCCCTCATCTCCAGAATGTTGATGTAAAGATTGGCCTCTGAGGAGGTCCATGTGTCTTGGACTGTCTTTCCTTTCATGTGCTCCCCTCCCCCACCACAGCTGGTAAGTGTCTGTAGTCACTGTGCCCTGAGGAGATGGTGGAACAAAGGGAAGCTAGCAGGGAATCCAATCACAAGTGAACATGTTGTCTGCTTATCCTGGTGAGACAGATGGAAAAATGCATGGATTGGTATAACAGTGTCCACTGAACTGCAAAAGTCCACTGTAACACTCTCATGCAGAATCTGCCATGATGCATGAGAGTAATAGAGGCTGCCACTGATTATAGGAGACACAAGGTACACCTTGCTAAGGATTTCTCGTGGGAGAGAACTGCTGATGCTTCCTGCTGGAGGGCCAAGATTCTCAACTAGAGATATCTGGCTATTTGAAAAGTTGTGTCCTGGTGAGAACAAGTAAACCCTATTGCCTAAATGGGGGCTAAATTGGACTTTTCCACATTGATTGTGATTCCCAGTTGGTTGCAATGTGGGAGCAAGGTATCCCTGTGAAAACTAGTAGACTCCTTATAGAAGCAATTATGTGCCAATCATCCAGATATGGGAACACCTGGAAACCCTGCAGTCAGAGATGAGCTGCAACCACTGGCATGCATTTGGTGAAAACTCAGGGGGCTGTGGTAAGACCAAAGGGCAGGACCTTGAACTGGAAATGACTGGCTCCCAGACAAAAATTGAGGAAACTTTTGGACCACCTGGCTACTTTTATGTGGTAGTATGAGTCCCGAAGGTCTACTGAGCACATCCAGTCATCTTTCCTTAGAAAGGGTAAGATGGACTGAACTGTGACCATCCAGAATTTTGTCTATTTCATATATTGATTCAGGTGGCTGAGGTCCTGAATGGGCCTGAGATCTCCATATTTCAGAAGAATCTTAAATAGACTCTGGATCCTTGTTGTTCTGGTAGGACATCCTGGATGACTTATTGTTTCGCAGCTTTTTGATTTCTTGAGCTGCCTCATTCTTTTGTGAGGGTAAGATGTCTGGAAGCATTTTAGAGTTGGGAGGGTACAAAAAGGAAGGGAATAACGTAGCCTCTGGTTATGATTCTATGCACCCATGTACCTTTGGTGATGACTGTCTAGTTAATGGGTGCAGAGATAAGTGCTCTGTAAGGGTTTGTCACAGAAGGATGTGGGCTAGCTCTTCCACAAGGAGAATGACTATTGTGATTATCCCCACCCCTGCCTTTGGGGGGGGGTCTGTTGCTAGAAGTGTCAGGCATAAAACCCTGCGATATATTGAATCAAAGCTTATTACCACCCTCCTGGTTCCAATTTTAAAAGTGAATCTTAATGTCAGACAGGGTCTTGCCATCCTGCTCACTTCTAGACAGCATTTCTTCAATTTTGGTTCAAAGAGGGCAGACCTATCATAAGGGACATTGATAAAGGATGTCTTAAAATGCTCCACAAAGTTGTAGAGACACATCCAGGCATGCTGGTATACAGCAATGTTGGTGTTCACAGCTCTTGATGTGCCATTCACCAGACTGGATAAAAGGTGAATGAACACATTAGAGAGGTATTTAGGGTAGTCAACTGTGTATCTATGGCTTTATGGGCCTCTGCAGGTAAGGACTCCCAGAGAGA
This sequence comes from Protopterus annectens, assembly GCF_019279795.1. Taxonomy (NCBI): domain Eukaryota; kingdom Metazoa; phylum Chordata; order Ceratodontiformes; family Protopteridae; genus Protopterus; species Protopterus annectens. The sequence goes on along the minus strand of NC_056726.1, from coordinate 133,566,034 downwards.
CATAGAGAGTTCCTTAGTCATGTCCTTCTGAAAATGTGTAGCATGGGCTAAATAATTCAGCCCTCTTAAACTGAAGGTTGGCGAGTCATACATCTGCTTTCTGACTCTGTCCAGTGCCCAGGACACCAGTTATGGGGATGGAAAGTCAAGATCTCCTCTGAAGAGTCTTTCTTTGTGGCCACTGCTACCACAATGGAATCTACTGTGGGATCCTTGCTCCAGTAGAGCAGGAGGAGCTGAAGAAGTTAGTAGGGGTTGAGATGATTCCAAGTGTGAAGGGGATATTGGCTCTTTACACTTACAGAATTCTTTCAAATGCCTCAAAAACCAAAGCCAAACACATCCCAAACCTACCCATATAGGATCTGAAGATCCTGACAAGGAAAATCACTGAGACTCACTCCAACTTGGCCCTGAAGCAGACTCCAGAGTTGAACTGTTGAGGGCAGAAGCACCAAGAGAAGGGGAAAGGTCTGAGAGCCTTGGACTTGATCCCGCCCACGCTGGCACTGACAGCTCAGCTTCGAGACCCATCAAGCTCCAACACTGTCAGAGTCAACTGAGTAAGAGATACTATTAGAGCTGAAGATGCCCATGCTGTCAGCTCCAACACAAGCACTCCCTGGGAGATGCCTGGATCGAAAGGCACAGAATCTGAGGGCTGGATCTGTGAAAGATAGATTAGTAGAGGAGTGGCAGGGATTTCTCCTGGCCACACAGTGGTGAGGAGTGCAGGGAGGGACTCTAACTGTATATGGGTCCTTAGAAATTTCCTCATCAGACTGTCTATGCCTGCTTCAGGCAGGCTCTTTAATGACAGTACTGACCTTAGAGACAATGCTGTCAAAGCTGGACTTGAAGTCTGAATAAAGAACTTTCCATGAAGGAAGGAAGATTGGAGCCGAGAACTGAATGGTTCTGGTGAAAAATCTGGCTTCCCTGAAGGACGGAGTGGGGATCAGATCCTAAAAGATTCAGAAGGAATTGGATTGGAGACCTTAGAATGCTTTATAGCAGGACCAGGTGGACCCAAAGGGCAGGAGATCTCTTCCTCGATTTCTTCTCACGAGGCTTCATCAAGGACGTTTCTTTTGTAGTATCATCATCCTTCTCTCTCTCTTTCCCCTAGGCTTATATCCCTTTTTTTCTCCCTCCATTTTTTTTTTAGTGGAAGGAGAGCTAGACTGGTAGAGGTCACTTCGCTCACTGGGGCTCGGAGAAGACCTTTGAGAGACAGCTTAAATTGATGGTCTGAAAATGTTCAAGCCCTGAAGGCTGAGCAGTCAGAGCAGTCCTCATTAAGATTAGAAGCCCCAAAACAATAAACACACTTAGAATATGCCCCTCTGGTGGTAGAGGATCTTATGTCCACAACAGACACACTTCTTAAATGTTGTTGAGTGGGGACTTGTTGGACATATTTACCTAGGTGGGAAAAAAACATAGACACATTGCAAGAGGAATATAACAGTAAAACACCAGTAACTCTAAAAGACACTACTAAAAACACTATCAAAACATTATCCAACATTCAGAGGTTCATGGATGAGGAATAGGCTAGCTGCCCTAGTGGACCATTTTAAGCCTAGCCAATGGTGTTCAAATTAACTTATCTCATTTGGTGTTAGATTGATCTTACCCATTCATTCCATGGTTAATAATTATATATTACTGCTACCAAAAATAATTGGGATTATACCATGGACAATTTGAGTGGACCTATGCACGGGATAAAGTATTTTACTAGTTGCCTATGTCCATTAGCACTACAGAAGGCAGTCCTGGTGTACATTTTTTGGTTTCCACCCATAGATACATGTTGTGCTTGAATATGGACAGAGATAAGCTTTGTTTTACATGGAGTCTGTATTAAAAAATTACAGTTTTGTACACTTACCATAAATGTAGGCGTCCGAGTGTATTCACTGTTGCAGTCATCACATATATCTAAGGTTATACCTCCAACAAAAAAGCAAATACACAAAAAGCTTTTAAGTATAGTAAAGTAGAATAGAGATATAGCCAAAGGGTGTCAGGAGGCTGGACGTAGGGTAACCAGGACTGCAACAGTGAATACACTCGAACATCTACATTTATGGTAAGTGTAAACAACTGTACTTTGTTCTTCATGTTTCACTGTTGCAGTCATCACATTTGGATAGATTCCCAAAGCTAAGGATGGGAGGAAGAATTTAGATAGCATTAGGACCAGCTATAAGGCCCTGCAAGACTGCAGTGGCAAAGTCAGCTCTGGATTTAGAGAAAAATGGCAAATGGTAATGCTTGGTGAAAGTATGTACAGAACTCCAGGTAGCAGCTTCTAGGATGTCTCTGGTAGGGACTCCTCTGAGAAAGGCTGTAGAGGTAGATGCAGCCCTGGTTGACTGGAGTCTAATCCCCTGTGGGATAGGTTTTCCATGGTGCTTATAGCAGAAATGAATACAATGGCCAATCTATTTGGAAATGGTTTGCTTTGAAATAGCCTTCCCCTCTGCCCCTGCAGCAAATGCCACCAGCAGTTGTTCAGATTTCCTTAGAGGTTTAGTCCTGTACAAGTAAAATCTACATTGTCTGCGCACATCTAAGGAGTGCAGTATCCGTTCCCCTTTGTTCTCTGGATTAGGAAAGAAGGTTGGCAAATGAATGGACTGATTAAGAGCCACACTGGATACTACCTTGGACATGAAAGAGGGATTGGTCCTGAGGGACACCCTGTCCACATGAAATATGATGAAAGGCTCCACTGCCATAAGGGCCTGTAATTCAGATACCCTTCTTGCTGAAGTGATTGCTAAAAGGAAACCTGTTTTCCAAATAAAGGAATTTTAAATCTGTAGTTGCAGCTGGCTCAAAAGGAGGAAGAGTGAGTTTTTCCAATACAGAATTAAGGTCCCAGGCTGGAGTTGGGGCTCTCCTGGGTGGTCTTAAGTTTTTGGCCTCTCTGAGGAACTGCTTGAGCAGTGGGTGAGAAAAGTTGTAATGAGCTGAAATGGCTGAGGCGTGAATTTTGATGGAGGAAAAGGAAAGGCCCTTGTGAAGCATCTCAGTTAAGTATTGAAGAATCTGAGGTAAAATGGGTGCTGCTGTGGCCATCCCTTGAGTTTGGTTCCAGGTACAGAATATTTTCCACTTTTCAGCATAAGATTTTCTAGTACTAGGCCTCCTTGCCTCCAAAATGACATCCAACACTTGTTTACTGAGGGATGGTAAAGGAGAGTTTAGGTAATTAGCCAGGCTGCCAGGTTCAGGGTTTGAAGCTGGGGGTGCAGAATCTGGCTCTCCTGCTGAGACAGCAGGCTAGGGGTCTGAGGTAGGTGCCATGGGGCCAGCTGTGACACACTGCGCTAGAGAGGGTACCAGTGTTGGCGTGGCCAATCTGGAACAATCAGTATCATCCTTGGTTTGTCCTGTTTGATCTTTAGTAGTACTTTGGAGAGGAGAGGCAAAGGAGGAAAGGCATAAACTGAGATTTTTCCAGCTGAAGGACAGAGCATGCACTTTCCAAGCTTGTTTGTGGGGAGTCCTTGTGCAGAATTTGTCCAATTGGTAGTTCTGGAGGGAGGCAAACAGGTCTATATCCGGGATCCCCCATTTGTTGATCAACATGTTGAAAATCTTTGGTTCCAGTTTCCACTCGTGTGGGTCCATGAGATTTCTGCTTAGTTCATCTGGCAGTGTACTTAGTTTTCTTAGCAGGAATTGAACCTGTAGATGCACTTGGTAGCTTAAGGCTGTGCTCCACAGAGCCATGGCTAGTCTGCAGAGAGGGTAAGAATGGGTACCCCCCTGCTTATTTATGTACCACATAACAGTGGTGTTGCCCGTCTTTACCATTAATTGTCCTGTATGAATATGGTCCTTGAAGGCTGTTAGAGCATTCTGTACAGCAAATATTTCTTTTTGATTGATATGCAGGTGCATTTGACTTGGGTTCCATTTGCCCTGCATGCACTTCCCTGCCAGGTGAGCCCCCCATGCATAGTCTGATGCGTCTGTTGTTAGGGTTTGGGCAGCAGGGGGTAGAGTGAATTGTAGTCCCTTGTTTTGGTGGCAAGCCTCTGCCCACCAAAGGAATTCTAGCCATAGGCAAGGTATGATAGGGATCATTGCTTCTAGATCCTGAGAACATTGACACTATAGGCTTTTTAGATACCACTGTAGTTTCTTCATATACAGTCTTGCATATGGAATTAGTAGAATGCATGAGGCCATGAACCCCAAGGCTTGCAGTATTTGCCTTGCAGATAGCAGGGTTTTTGTGGCCACTAGTTTGAAGTAAGTTGTCAAATGAATTTGTTTCTCTGGCGTGAGGAAGGCCATCTGGGAAGCTGTGTTCAAGCTTGCTCCCAGGAATATAATTTGTTGACAGGGTACCAGCTGTGACTTCTTTTTGTTTATGGTGTACCCCAGACAAGTTAACACTTTTTGTACAAATGCCAGATGATTCAGAAGTATGTCCTGACTTTCTGCCTGAATTAGACAATCGTCCAGGTATGGGTATATTTAAATATTTCTTTGCCTGCAAAATTCAATGACTGGAGCTAGGCACTTTGTGAATAGCCTGGGCACAGCAGATAAGCCAAAGGGCAGTGCAGAGAACTGATAGTGCATGTAGCCTGCTTTGAAGTGTAGGTATTTTCTGCAAGATTCCCTGATTGGGATGTGCAGGTAGGCTTCCTTTAAATCCAGTGTTGCCAACCAGGCATCTTTGCCTATCATAGGAAGCAACTGGTGAAGAGTTAGCATCTTGAATTTTGGAATCACCAAAAAGGTGTTTAGGATAGACAGGTCCAGGATAGGATGCCATGAGTTGTCTTTTCTGGGTACCAGGAAAAGTCTTGAGTAGAAACCTAGTCCCTTTTCCTTTTCTGGTACAGTATGAACAGCCTTTAATCTTAAGAGAGAGTACTTGCTTTTGAGCCTCTGCCCACTGATTTGGAGGTAGATCTGGCCAACCGTTTGGAGTTGGTAAAGTGTGGAAGTGAAATCTGTATCCTTGGAAACTAAGTTTAAAACCCATTCGTCCTGGGTAATGAGTTCCCAGTTTTTGCAATCTTTCCCCCTAAAGGAGCAGTGAGTTGAGAAGTGCTTGGAAGCTTTAAAGTTAAGTCATTGAGGCAGCTTACCATAGTGGGGAGTCTTACTACTCCCTGATTTGGAAGTGGGAGCCCCCCACTGCTTAGTTCTGTGTGGACCCTGGGACTGAACCCTGAGTGTTCTGCTGGTTCTGGGTTTGAACTGAGAAGCCCTGGAAGAGGCAGGAAAGGACCAATTTTTTGAGGGCCAATGCCTACTAAATCTAGGAGGCTGCACTTTTAAGAAATCTTTAACAGTTTGCATAGATTTAGCTTTTTCCTCCATCCTTTTAAGAACTTCTTCTGCTTTGTCGCCAAACAGGCGGTCCTAATTTAAGGGAGCCTCCAGCAATTTAGTTTTAACATGACCTGGCCAAGATTGCTCCTTAAGCCAAGCATGCCTTCTAAGTACAGACCCGGTGACAGCAGCCCTGCAAGATGTCTCTAGTGAATCAAAACCACATTGCAAAGTATGTTTTCCAACCTGTTCAGCAGAATGCATTAAATCCTATAAATCCTTATTTTCAGCACAATCAGGAATCAACATCATTTTCTGTTTAAGCAATCCAATAATATGCTGCTGATACTTTAACATATGAAATGGGCAATTTAAGGCCCTGATGGCCAAGGTTGCAGAGGTGTATACCTTCTTACCCCATCTATCCAGGGCCCTAGAATCTCTATCAGAGGGGGTAGGATTTTTGGCAGTAGTAGCCTTAATGCCCTTGGGTCCCTGTGGAATGGTCTCAGGATCCGCAGTAGGATTTTAAAAAAGAAAATTGTGAGAATCAGGGACCCTGTAACATCTATCAGGTTTCCTGCGAGAAGGAGGTAAAGAGTCAGGGGCCAAGCTAGATTCCGAAAAGGCATCGTTAATAATGTCCAGCACAGGAGGGATAGCTAAAGGCCTGTGTTGGGGCAGGAGTAAGAAATCTCTAAGCCTCTTTTTAGAATCAGAGTAATCCTGGCTTTCCCAGTGAAAATGCTCCCTAAGAGTATGCAAGGTTTCACCAAAAGAAAAATCCTCTGGGGGAGAAGCAGAGGGAATAGAGTCCTCTGCAGTAAATCCTGGTCATCAGAGGAGACAGAAATTTCAGAATCCTGGTCAGAAGAATCATAAGCAAATTCAGTCCTAGGTCTCTTAGAGGGGAAAGGTTGGCTTCCCCTGATTAAAAGTAATAAGGTCTTCAGCCATTCTTAACATTTGTTTTTTAGGCAGAGAGGCCTGACCATGCAGTCTGGGCGTCTGTTTCCTAGGCATGTTTCAAGTTGTAGGCCTAGAAGAAGAAGATGGCATTGGTTTAATATGCAAGTCAGTAGGCCTGAATACACCCTCAGAAGCTGGTGCCTGCACAGCGGCTCTGGACCCATCCAAGGTAGAGACATCCGCAGGTTCCACAGTTGAAGCATCTCGCGGCATACCGGACTCTGAATGGGTCTCAGTAGAGGCCTGCGAATCTGAACTAGTGGGTATCAGGGGCTGCGAAAGCGCCTCACCGAGTACTGGCGAACTGGCGACTAGCTTAGGAGAAGCGTTATCAGCAGCTTTGGACCTAGCCGGCTTGTCTCTGTCTTTATCTTTGCGTTTTTTTGGAATATCGGAAGTCGGGTGGCTTACCGAAGACATATCTGTATAATTGAACAGAGTACCAAAATATTTGGAAGCAAAAATGTACGGACAACAAATAGTTTGTGGTTTAAATAAAGCACAAAACCGACAGCGAGGTATGTTGTGGTCAGGGCATAGGCAAGGAATACAGTACGAATGAAAATCTTTATGAGGTATTTGCTTTCCACAAGAAATACAATTATTAACTTTTACTAACATCGGTTTAGAGCAAGAAAAAGTTTCCCCAACGGGATACTTAGCTTTAGTTGAAGACTTCGGTTCTGAAACTCGAAAACGAAAATTTCAGGAGTCAGCCAACCGGCACTTGCGAACTGCTTCTGCTTCGGGCACCACACGGCAAGAAAGACTGATGTAATGGCATCGGCTGCATGCTTTATACCCCTGACTACCTGACATCACGGAAGATGAGATAGCAACCGAAGCAGGACCCAAGACTTTGATAATCTGGCCGACTGAGGGCTACTGCAAGCAGATAACCCAAATGCGATGACTGCAACAGTGAAACATGAAGAACATCACCTTTTTAACATATTACTTCAGTAAAACTTTCCTACTTAAGTTAATATTTTATAAGAATCAAAATATAAAAATATACGGTGTAAATGAGTGCTCACAATATGCAATTAACTTTTAAAGTTACAAAAATAAACATAAACCCAATGGAATGACTAGTACAAGTATTTTAATATTGTTATATATTGTATTTATCTGGTGTGCAGATTCATACAAAATATCCTGTGGGGGCCCATTTAGTCTACATGTTTAATTTCTTTTTCCTGCGTAAGAGAGCTAAGGTAGTGAACTGGGTTTCCTGGAATTCCACTGCATAGGTTCTTTGGACAAATTTCATGGAATGAACCTTATTTTTTGTAAGCTGAACATAAGACAGCAAGGCAATGTCTACAGGAGCAGAGCTGATGATGCCATTATGAATAAGTTCTGAGCAATATTGAGTGTTATTCCTCTCTGCAGTGTAATTTTCCTGAGAACTGAAAAATGAGTATGAGGATCCAGAATTTTGATTTATTCTTGAATGTGACAAAATATGTGAGAAGCCTGCAAAAAGTACAATGTGCTACACTGAAGTAGCTCTGAAAGTTTATTAAGTATGTTTTTAGTCTTGAGAAGCAGAAGGACAGAATATGGCACTGTTAGGGAAAATGTTAGAGTGTTTTTCTTCGCAAAGGCAGAATTTGCAAAATATTCACAATTTGCTCTTCACAAGGGCACATGAGGTCCCACTGAGACTACTGGTGCTTATGTTACTGAATTAAAAATCATGCTGATGAAGTTACATTGCTAACGAAAAACGCGGAGAAGAAATTCAGCATTTCTCGGTGTATTTGTGTGTTCTTTATGGAATAAAGTCTGTTCGAGTGGCTCGTGGCTCCAAGTGCTTCTGTTTTTACAGATTGTGGTCGAGTTTTGGTGTAGAGGCACTTATTCTTTCATTATTTGTGAATTAAAAAATAAACTAAGACCTGTCAGTTTGATAAGATGCACGAGTAATTACTTTGGGAATGAAATATGTGAGGTACACGAACTGAGCAGACAAGGGGCGGGTTACTGAGACTCAAAGTTACCATGAAGTAAGGTAAATGATGTATGCAGAGCAAGCAAATTACTTTGTCATAGTTAAAAATAAAATTGCAGTAGAGTTTGACATGACACACAAAACTTGAAAATATAGTGCAAATTAAGAAAGCTATGGCAAGCATATCGAGCATGAGAACTATGCTGTTGATAAAATTCAGTATAATATACAGGCATACATATGACATAAATGCCCTAAGATTAATCAAGTACTGTATGTAGAAAGTTTGGAAGACAGTTACTTTTTTAAAGTGCATACAACGAAACAAACACATTTTCTGTCAAAAGATTTGATGTGTTGAACCAAAATTATGAAAAAGTTGTTTGAATGTGCAACAGTGAATAGTGTTCCCAATAAAAGTTTGGAATCTGTAAAAAAAAAAAAAAGGGCATAAAATGAGTAACTGAAGTGTGGTGTTCTTACTCATATGGCCAAAAGCACCGGGTGTGAAACAGAGCATTTGAAGCACTTGTGTGAATTATTCACTTATTCTTGGCACTGTGTAAACCAAAGGGGCAGAAATTAGGACATATGAATAAGCAGTAAAGATTTTAGTTCCACACAAATGTGTCATATGACTTGTCAAAGGTTTGGCATGGTGAAAGGAATTCACAGTATGAATGCATATTTGCAATAGGGATCAGAAACATATTGTCTAATGATTAGATTAACAAAATGGCAATGACTGATTATTTACTGGTTTTGTATGATGATTTTATTCACTGCTCTGGGCTATCTTTCATCAGTTTACTGTATTCAGGCATAAAAATAAGTTAAACAGCATGGACACAATGTATGCATTTAAGAAACATTTGAAGCCTGCTGCCAGATAAAATCTGTACTTGTGTGCAGCCACAAGATTGTAATAAAGCTATAAAAAAAGGACAATATCTATGTTGTGCGAGTCAGGAAGTGGTTTCTGCTATGCCAGCTTCAAAATGTGTTTCTGTGCTTGATGCAAGCCAAGGGTGTTGGCACATAAAGCTTGAAGAGGGAAGTTTCAAGCTGCATGATTTTAATTTTTTTATGGGAAGTTAAAGATTCAAAGTAGTACAACCTCTGCGAGTACGGCAGCTGCAAGGTCCAAAGAGAAACAGCAATCCAAACAAAAAAACAAGGACCAGCATAAAAGGCACCTTTAAATAAACATGAATTACTTTAATAAAAGTATATTGGTTCTTTTAACAGACCGGTTTCGGCTAAATCAATACAAAGCCTTCATCAGTGTTAAAGATTCACAGAAAAAATAACCCATTTTATAAATTAGTAAGTTGACCATGTGATTGATTACAACTGCTCATTAAGACCTGGCTTAAAGAGACCACCAAGTTTAATAATCCATTTTTTCTCCATGGAATTCAGTAGTTCATGCCAACCAAATTTGTTGTTTCTAGGTCTATTTATTTTGTCAATAATGGTGAAACTGAAACATGCATTTCTGTGTATTAATGAATGCTTATAGAGGGCATTGGTTTCTCTCTTGTTTTTAATGTCACTGAGGTGTTCAGACATTCAAAATTTCAAGGGTCTTGAAGTTTGACCAATGTAAAATGCAGGACAATTGCACTTGGCCAAATATACTACCCAGTCCGAGGAACAGTTGGCAAAAAAATTTATATTATAAACCTTGGGGGTGTTTTGACTACTAAAACATTTTTTTTTAAGTAACTTGACACAATGCATGCAGTGTCCGCAAGAAAAGCATCCAATTTGAGGTTCACCTGATAGTGTGGTTTGGATAGTGCTGGTGCTCGTGGCTTGCAAATGTTTGAAATGATTAAAAAAAGCAGATAAATTTCTGCCTTTGCGGAAAGAAAACAGGCATCTGTCATCAAGTATTTCATTGAGTTTCGGGTCACATGTTAATATAGTCCAGTTTTGCTGAACAGTATTGATTAATATGTTAGTATTGCATCCACATGTAGTGATGAGTCTGGGTAGTTTGGAATTTAATTGATTCCTATTTTTGTAAAGAAGGAGATCTTCCCTTTTCGTGTTGTCCACAGTATGTTTAGTGTGTAATAATTGACCCATTTTATAACCCCGATCATGAAATCTGAGAACTAAATCATCCCTGAATCATGTATAGGTGTGTTGATCAGAACAAATGTGTTTGATACGCATTAGCTGGGATTTAGGAATGTTTTTGCAAATGTGGGGGGGGGGGTGAAAGCTGGATGCATGGAGGAGTGAATTGTTCTCAGGGAATTTACGATGGATTTCTGTAGTCAACGTATGAGCAGATGCACGGCAAACCAGGACATCCAAAAAAATCATTTTATTTTTATCATAGTTGACAGAGAATTCGATTCCCCATTTATTTTCATTCAAATATGTAGTGAATTCCAAAAGATATTCAGTATCCGCCCTCCATACCAACCAGCAGTCGTCCAAATATCTTCGCCAGATGCCCATTTCTTCCATATAAATATTATGCGAAGTATCATAAATGACCTGTTCTTTGAAGTAAGCCATGAACAAATCTGCATATATTGGGGCAAAAGAAGCTCCCATTGCTGTCCCCTTAGTTTGCAAATAACTTTCCTTGTAAAAGAATACATTCTTAGTCAAGACATGTTCTGTCAAACACAACAATAGGGTATTAAAGCCGGGTTTGTATAATTCTTTCTTGTTAAGCCAATATTCTAAGGCCGCAAAACCAGCCCAGTGTGAAATATTAGTGTAGAGTGATGTTACATCCAATGTACAAAGTAACCAGTCTGTTTCCAACTGTGTTTCGGAAATTATTTGGAGAAATTCCGTAGTGTCCCTAATCCTTGCTCTAGCACATTTTAAAAGTGGATGTAGATATCTGGTTAGGAAGAGGAATAAAGGATTGGTTAATAAATTCCTACCAGAAACAATAGGTCTGCCAGGAGGATTCTGGAGGTTTTTATGGATTTTGGGTAGAAAATATATATATATACTGTGGGCAGGGGTTGGATATAGTAAGTTGGGACCGTGTATAATTGGTGATGATACCTTCTTCAACAGCTAATATGAGGAAAGAGTCAATCTTTTGTTTGAAGAAAGGTGTGGGGTCAGTGGTTAATTGTGTATAGTATCGTGCATCGGACAATTGTCTGAAAGCTTCCTTGTCATACTGAGACAGATCCTGTACTACTATCGCACCCCCTTTGTCCGCACCAATTATAACCAGCTCATGATTGTTGGCTAGTTTGGTAATGTTGTCCATGCATGTTCTGGATATATTTTTAGGTAAAGGGGTAAATGACCTATATTGAAAGTGAAGGTCTTTAATAATCGCATGTTGAAACATAGAGACATGTTGATTCATGGGAGGCATGAAAGAAGATTTGTGATATTTAAATTCATCAGAGATATTTGATGACTGTTGTTCCTGAAAAAAATAATTTAAGATTAAGAATCCTGCAATATGAAAGGATGTCATTAACAAAATTTTCTTCTGAAACAAAGAAACCAGGAATGAAAGATAAACCTTTATTGAGAATTTCAATTTCAGAGGAGGTGAGGACATGAGATGAAATGTTGGTTATATTCACATTTGTTCTTTGTTCACAAACATCTGTAGTAAACTTTCCATATTGTCTACAGCTTTTATGTTTTCTGCCCCCTCCTCCTGTGTGTAAACCCTGAATGGTTAGGAAATTCCTTCTTTTCAATGCTGGTGAGCCTGTAACACCCACAGAATCAGTGTCTAGACCTGAAGAGGAATCTTCACCTGATGTGTCTGTGTTATGGAATGGACCCTTTTTGAACTGAATCGGACATGTTTTACTTTATTGTCAAAATTGAAGGGATCACCTTTAGTGTAATCATCTAAGTCTCTTTGAAACGTCTTTGTCTTCCTTTCCTTTAACTGAGTTTCTAATGTTAACAATTCTTTACTTAAATTTTTTATGCTGTTGGTATATATTGTTTGTCCTTCAAACAGCTTGGCTTTATCACTGAGTAGAGTGATGGATGCTATTTCTTGTTCAATAATCCTGTTATGATGATTAGCCAATATTTCAACAAATTTGAGAGATGTTTCTTGTTGTACCTCCCCCCATTGTTTTAATAAGAGATCATCTGGATTATTGACCAGTGGTTGTGTACGTATGCGTAAACCACGTATAGTAATTCCTTTGGCCAAATAGGCACGAAAAAGCTTATAGTGCCAAACATTATTTCGTAGAGATCGCATATGTTTGTTTAAGTTGGAGAAAATATTCTCACAACTATCATTGTTGGGTGCAGCACCAGAGCCCTCCAAACATTCACCAAGTGGCCCTAATCCAAAAGCTGATAGGTCACTTCTATCAGCAGATAAGCCTGTAAGTAAATGATCCAATTCCATATTAAGCAGAGAGATGATAATGACTTGAAAAATACAAAAGTTATATATAGATGGATAATCAATTCATGGACGTAATGCAAAGGACACAAAATTGTCACTTCTATATGAAAATCCTATATATTCCAAAATACAATATAAATTTAACCTTGGCCGGTTCAAAAAATGGATCAATAAGCAATATGCCTGTAATAATATATAAATGTGAAAGGTTCTCCACAAAAAGAACTATGTGGACTAAACCAGGTCATTTGCTGGTCCTAATTTGAACCAATAAGCCACTGGTCAGTTTACTGATGAATGATCAATAGCAAAAAATATATTTTTTCAAAGTCAAAATCAGAGCCCCATTTAGGTCACAAGGTAGGAATAGGTGGAATGGAAATGGTGCTACACAACAAAATCCCAGGCATCAATAGCCCAAAAAATAAAAATAATTTTGACATTCATAAGCTTTCAATGAGCCCAGACCAATGAATATCGAATAATCCAAAAACATATACTCAGTGATTATAAGGGCAAAAATACCATAATATAAGACAGTGTATATATCAAATCATTATTAAGGAATGAAATAACAATTCCGTATAAGCCTAGCATACTCAAAAAGGGGGCCCTATTGAGTAGTTGGAATATCTGGTATAATAAAGATAATCCAAGAAAATGCACAAAGGTCATATAACCACAACAGAATGTTCAAAAAATCAAAAAAGCTGCCTGGCAATGATGATGTCTAAATATTTCATAATACACAAAAAACTGAATCATGTGATATGATATATAAATACCTTTGGTAATTATATGTAGGCCTTTGGCAATGAAGACTAAGGACCTAATACATATAATATTCAAATCTTATAGGTGGGACTTAATAATGAAAGTTTAAAGTTTCAGTTATACTTATGGGTCCAAAGATAAATATGTATAGTCCTGAAACACCCATATATGATACTTATATAAGTTGAAACCAAATTAGAGATTTCAATATTTAGAAAATGCCAAACAAATGGTATGTAAATACAATAAACATTAGAGAATGTTCTGCATGAAAGGCAGAATTCAAAAAATAATAATATCCATATGAATATAAATGAAATAGTATTTGAATGAAATGCAAAACTTGATATAACCAAGATAAATCACGTACATCTATTCATAAATAATATATAACTGCTGAAATTTGACATTTACAATGTTTGACCGATGTAAAAATGGTCATACACACACATTTACCAATACTGCAAATATCACTCTTTGAAAAAGTCAGCATGAAAGTCCCAACTCGAACACTTAAAAATAATTAAAATAACGTGAATAAAGAATAGAACAAAATGAACTTGGATTGTCTCATGTACACCAAATATGTCACAAATAATGTCCCGGATGTTTAACCGATACCAAGATAGCTGGAATAGTCAGCCCACACTCATCCAATTGCTGTGGATGTAATCCCTGGAACAGTCACCACAATAGTCCAGCAACAAGCACTGAAAATGCGATAACACGTGCGGAAAAGGAAGACAGTTCCGACTGTGGTGTTTTAATGGCGTGGCTTCAAAAAAACCTTTTCCCCTTTACACAAAAACAATCCTGACGGATTCCTTCATAAAATAGAGAATAATCCAATTGAATACAGAGACAAAATGTAGAAAAGCAACTGACCTCTGAATATGCTGATCAAGTCAAAATAATGCACGTAAATAGTCTATATGGCTTGCATAAAGCGACGCATTGCTTTAAATGAAAAATAGAAGCCAAATAGCAAGCTTACTCCAATCCAAACCCGTAAAAATTCCAATGTATATACACAATGTTTCAGGTTAACTCCACCAATATAGTGAGATAGAAAAACATGAAAATAGTAAACAAATATCACCGAAGGCTCCAAAAAGGAGTTAAACTGTCATAAATAGAAAAACGGAACCTCCATGGTTCAAAGGTTGAAGCATGAAAACCAAGGATACCTACATTTGTAGTGAGAAAAAAATATAGGTCCAAACTTGTTTCCTCACAAAATTGGAAATCTGATCGCACAAGATAAGTCCAAAATCGACAATTGTAGGTCCAGATTAAGATTCTCCTGCTGCTGTTAAGCAAAAGGTGCCACAGGCCAACCGCAGAGAAAAAACAGGAAACTGAAAGTAGTACAACCTCTGCGAGTACGGCAGCTACAAGGTCCAAAGAGAAACAGCAATCCAAACAAAAAACAAGGACCAGCATACAAGACACCTTTAAATAAACATGAATTACTTTAATAAAAGTATATTGGTTCTTTTAACAGACCGGTTTCGGCTAAATCAATACAAAGCCTTCATCAGTGTTAAAGAGTCACAGAAAAAAGAACCCATTTTATAAATGAGTAAGTTGACCATGTGATTGATTACAACTGCTCATTAAGACCTGGCTTAAAGAGACCACCAAGTTTAATAATCCATTTTTTCTCCATGGAATCTGTTCCTCGGACTGGGTAATATATTTGGCCAAGTGCAATTGTCCTGCATTTTACATTGGTCAAACTTCAAGACCCTTGAAATTTAGAATATCTGAACACCTCACTGACATTAAAAACAAGAGAGAAACCAATGCCCTCTATAAGCATTTATTAATACACAGAAATGCATGTTTCATTTTCACCATTATTGACAAAATAAATGGACCCAGAAACAGCAAATTAGGTTGGCAAGAACTACTGAATTCCATGGAGAAAAAATGGATTACTAAACTTGGTGGTCTCTTTAAGCCAGGTCTTAATGAGCAGTTGTAATCAATCACATGGTCAACTTACTCATTTATAAAATGGGTTCTTTTTTCTGTGACTCTTTAACACTGATGAAGGCTTTGTATTGATTTAGCCGAAACCGGTCTGTTAAAAGAGCCAATATACTTTTATTAAAGTGATTCATGTTTATTTAAAGGTGCCTTGCATGTTGGTCCTTGTTTTTTGTTTGGATTGCTGTTTCTCTTTGGACCTTGCATTTTCATACTCACAGATGTTGTATTACTTTCGGTTTCCTGTTTTTTCTGCGGTTGGCCTGTGGCACCTTTTGCTTAACAGCAGCAGGAGACTCTTAATCTGGACCTACAATTGTCGATTTTGGACTTATCTTGTGCGATCATATTTCCAATTTTGTGAGGAAACAAGTTTGGACCTATATTTTTTTATCACTACAAATGTAGGTATCCTTGGTTTTCATGCTTCAACCTTTGAACCATGGAGGTTCTGTTTTTCTATTTTTGACAGTTTAACTCCTTTTTGGAGCCTTCGGTGATATCTATTTACTATCTTCATGTTTTTCTATCTCACTATATTGGTGGAGTTAACCTGAAACATTCAGTGTATACATCGGACTTTTTACAGGTTTGGATTGGAGTAAGCGTGCTGTTTGGCTTCTATTTTTCATTTAAAGCAATGCGTCGCTTTATGCAAGCCATATAGACTATTTGCGTGCATTATTTTGACTTGATCAGCATATTCAGAGGTCAGTTGCTTTTCTACATTTTGTCTCTGTATTCAGTTGGATTATTCTCTATTTTACGAAGGAATCCGTCAGGATTGTTTTCACGATTAAAGGGGAAAAGGTTTTTTTGAAGCCACGCCATTAAAACACCACAGTTGGAACTGTCTTCTATTTCCGCACGTGTTATCCCATTTTCAGTGCTCGTTGCTGGACTATTGTGGTGACTTTTCCAGTGATTACATCCACAGCAATTGGATGAGTGTGGGCTGACTATTCCGGCTTTCTTGGTAACGGTTAAACATCCGGGACATTATTTGTGACATTTATACATGAGACAATCCAAGTTCATTTTGTTCTATTCTTTATTCACATGTTATTTTAATTATTTTTAAGTGTTTGAGTTGGGACTATTGTGCTGACTTTTTTCAAAGAGTGATATTTGCAGTATTGATAAATGTGTGTGTATGACCATTTTTACATAGGTCAAACATTGTAAATGTCAAATTTCAGCAGTTGTATATTATTTATGACTAGATGTACGTGATTTATCTTGGTTATTTCAATTTTTGCATTTCATTCAAATACTATTTAATTTATATTCATATGGATATTATTATTTTTTGAATTCTGCCTTTCATGCAGAACATTCTCTAATGTTTATTGTATTTACATACCATTTGTTTGGCATTTTCTAGATATTGAAATCTCTAATTTGGTTTCAACTTATATAAGTATCATATATGGGTGTTTCAGGACTATACATATTTATCTTTGGACCCATAAGTATTACTGAAACTTTAAACTTTCATTATTAAGTCCCACCTATAAGATTTGAATATTATATGTATTAGGTCCTTAGTCTTCATTACCAAAGGCCTACATATAATTACCAAAGGTATTTATATATCATATCACATGATTCAGTTTTTTGTGTATTATGAAATATTTAGACATCATCATTGCCAGGCAGTTTTTTTGATTTTTTGAACATTCGGTTGTGGTTATATGACCTTTGTGCATTTTCTTGGATTATCTTTATTATACCAGATATTCCAACTACTCAATAGGGCCCCCTTTTTGAGTATGCTAGGCTTATACGGAATTATTTCATTCCTTAATAATGATTTGATATATACACTGTCTTATATTATGGTATTTTTGCCCTTATAATCACTGAGTATATGTTTTTGGATTATTCGATATTCATTGGTCTGGGCTCATTGAAAGCTTATGAATGTCAAAATTATTTTTACTTTTTGGGCTATTGATGCCTGGGATTTTGTTGTGTAGCACCATTTCCATTCCACCTATTCCTACCTTGTGACCTAAATGGGGCTCTGATTTTAACTTTGAAAAAATATATTTTTTGCTATTGATCATTCTTCAGTAAACTGACCAGTGGCTTATTGGTTCAAATTAGGACCAGCAAATGACCTGGTTTAGTCCACATAGTTCTTTTTGTGGAGAACCTTTCAAATTTATATATTATTACAGGCATATTGCTTATTGATCCATTTTTTGAACCGGCCAAGGTTAAATTTATATTGTATTTTGGAATATATAGGATTTTCATATAGAAGTAACAATTTTGTGTCCTTTGCATTACGTCCATGAATTGATTATCCATCTATATATATAACTTTTGTATTTTTCAAGTCATTATCATCTCTCTGCTTAATATGGAATTGGATCATTTACTTACAGGCTTATCTGCTGATAGAGATGACCTATCAGCTTTTGGATTAGGGCCACTTGGTGAATGTTTGGAGGGCTCTGGTGCTGCACCCAACAGTAATAGTTGTGAAAATATTTTCTCCAACTTAAACAAACATATGCGATCTCTACGAAATAATGTTTGGCACTATAAGCTTTTTCATGCCTATTTGGCCAAAAGAATTACTCCACGTGGTTTACGCATACGTACACAACCACTGGTCAATAATCCAGATGATCTCTTATTAAAACAATGGGGGGAGGTACAACAAGAAACATCTCTCAAATTTGTTGAAATATTGACTAATCATCATAACAGGATTACTGAACAAGAAATAGCATCCATCACTCTACTCAGTGATAAAGCCAAGCTGTTTGAAGGACAAACAATATATACCAGCAGCATAAAAAACTTAAGTAAAGAATTGTTAACATTAGAAACTCAGTTAAAGGAAAGGAAGAAAAAGACATTTCAAAGAGACTTAACTGATTACACTAAAGGTGATCCCTTCAATTTTGACAATAAAGTAAAACATGTCCGATTCAGTTCACAAAATCGGATGACTTCCAAAAGGAAATGCACTAAATCTATTCTCAAAAAGGGTCCATTCCATAACACAGACACATCAGGTGAAGATTCCTCTTCAGGTCTAGACACTGATTCTGAGGGTGTTACAGGCTCACCAGCATTGAAAAGAAGGAATTCCCTAACCATTCAGGGTTTACACACAGGAGGAGGGGGCAGAAAACATAAAAGCTGTAGACAATATGGAAAGTTTACTACAGATGTTTGTGAACAAAGAACAAATGTGAATATAACCAACATTTCAGCTCATGTCCTCACCTCCTCTGAAATTGAAATTCTCAATAAACGTTTATCTTTCATTCCTGGTTTCTTTGTTTCAGAAGAAATTTTGTTAATGACATCCTTTCATATTGCAGGATTCTTAATCTTAAATTATTTTTTCAGGAACAACAGTCATCAAAGATCTCTGATGAATTTAAATATCACAAATCTTCTTTCATGCCTCCCATGAATCAACATGTCTCTATGTTTCAACATGCGATTATTAAAGACCTTCACTTTCAATATAGGTCATTTACCTTTTTACCTAACAATATATCCAGAACATGCATGGACAACATTACCAAACTAGCCAACAATCATGAGCTGGTTATAATTGGTGCGGACAAAGGGGGTGCGATAGTAATACAGGATCTGTCTCAGTATGACAAGGAAGCTTTCAGACAATTGTCCGATGCACGATACTATACACAATTAACCACTGACCCCACACCTTTCTTCAAACAAAAGATTGACTCTTTCCTCACATTAGCTGTTGAAGAAGGTATCATCACCAATTATACACGGTCCCAACTTACTATATCCAACCCCTGCCCACAGTATATATATTTTCTACCCAAAATCCATAAAAACCTCCAGAATCCTCCTGGCAGACCTATTGTTTCTGGTAGGAATTCGTTAACCAAACCTTTATCCCTCTTCCTAACCAAATATCTACATCCACTTTTAAAATGTGTTAGAGCAAGGATTAGGGACACTACGGAATTTCTCCAAATAATTTCCGAAACACAGTTGGAACCAGACTGGTTACTTTGTACATTGGATGTAACATCACTTTACACTAATATTCCACACTGGGCTGGTTTGGAGGCCTTAGAATATTGGCTTAACAAGACAGAATTATACAAACCCGGCTTTAATACCCTATTGCTGTGTTTGACAGAACATGTCTTGACTAAGAATGTATTCTTTTACAAGGAAAGTTGTTATTTGCAAACTAAGGGGACAGCAATGGGGGCTTCTTTTGCCCCAATATACGCAGATTTGTTCATGGCATACTTCGAAGAACAGGTCATTTATGACACTTTGCATAATATTTATATGGAAGAAATGGACATCTGGCGAAGATATTTGGACGACTGCTGGTTGGTATGGAGGGCGGATACTAAATATATTTTGGAATTCACTACATATTTGAATGAAAATAAATGGGGAATGGAATTCTCTGTCAAGTATGATAAAAATAAAATGATTTTTTTGGATGTCCTGGTTTGCCGTGCATCTGATCATACGTTGACTACAGAAATCCATGGTAAATTCCCTGAGAACAATTCACTCCTCCATGCCTCCAGATTTCACCCCCCCTCAACATTTGCAAAAACATTCCCAAATCCCAGTTTATGCGTATCAAATGCATTTGTTCTGATCAACACACCTATACACGATTCAGGGACGATTTAGTTCTCAGATTTCATGATCGGGGTTATAAAATGGATCAGTTATTACACACTAAACATACTGTGGACAACATGAAAAGGGAAGATCTCCTTCTTTACAAAAATAGGAATCAATTAAATTCCAAACCACCCAGACTCATCACTACATATGGACGCAATACTAACATATTAATCAATACTGTTCAGCAAAACTGGAATATATTAACATGTGACCCGAAACTCAATGAAATACTTAGTGACAGATGCCTGTTTTCTTTCCGCAAAGGCAGAAATTTATCTTCTTTTTTTAATCATTTCAAACATTTGCAAGCCACGAGCACCAACACTATCCAAACCACACTATCAGGTGAACCTTTAATTGGATGCTTTCCTTGCAGACACTGCACGCATTGTGCCAAGTTACTTAAAACAAAAAGTTTTAGTAGTCAAAACACCCCCGAGGTTTATAATATAAAATTTTTTGCCAACTGTTCCTCGGACTGGGTAATATATTTGGCCAAGTGCAATTGTCCTGCATTTTACATTGGTCAAACTTCAAGACCCTTGAAATTTAGAATATCTGAACACCTCAGTGACATTAAAAACAAGAAAGAAACCAATGCCCTCTATAAGCATTCATTAATACATAGAAATGCATGTTTCAGTTTAATCATTATTGACAAAATAAATAGACCTAGAAACAACAAATTAGGTTGGCATGAACTACTGAATTCCATGGAGAAACAATGGATTATTAAACTTGGTGGTCTCTTTAAGCCAGGTCTTAATGAGCAGTTGTAATCAATCACATGGTCAACTTACTCATTTATAAAATGGGTTCTTTTTTCTGTGAATCTTTAACACTGATGAAGGCTTTGTACTGATTTAGCCAAAACCATTCTGTTAAAAGAACCAATATACTTTTATTAAAGTAATTCATGTTTATTTAAAGTTAAAGATTCAGACATTTCATCAGCTTTTGAAATGTTTCAAAGAAATGTTGCACACATCACTGAGAGGCCTGATGGCACCATTAACGTGACAGATGTCAATCAAGTATGGAATTAGACCAAAGAAAATATGATGTGAAACTAAGTTGCTGAATAGACTTAATCTTGAAAAAGTTAAGTAGCACAGTGATGCTGTTGTCAGCCCTGGTGCCTCACATTTCTTGATTCCCCATGTCATTGTTCACCTGGAATGCTTTCCATGTAGAATCTCTGTGTGACCTATTTGTTTCTTACTGGGTTCTGCAGCTTCATACAGCTTCTTAAATGCATGTCATATACAACCTGGCAAGCTTTAAAATGGACGATGTATATTCTTTGACTGTTTTGGTTGGTTATTTTGGAGTCAATCCATATAATCACTGTATAACTCTCATTGACAATCTGCAGTCCTGGCTATACAAAGGACAGCCCCCTGTGCGTTCCCTGCAACCCACCTGCTTAGTGAACTCACCCAAGGCACCAAATCAAAGCATTAAGATACAGAAGCCAATTTACATCATAAGTGAACAACTGTTGGAAGGAATCTGCATTCCTTGACATACAGAAGGCTAACTGCCATGTTTATCCTTTGTTCTGCCAGCACAGAGAACACCCCAGTTGTACCAACTCAAGTCATTTGTCAATGACATACAGAAGTCATTTATTAGTAGCACTTTATAACTGTCTTAAGGAATTTGCACTCCTGTCCATACCATATCTGCCTGCTTTGATTTTGCTTCTCCTGCCCACTTACTGAACATCCAATCAGCACCAACTCAATGAGTTTACAATAGACATACAGACAGCAATTAATATCATCAGTGCATAACTATCCCAGGTAGTTGCCAAATTATTCTTCCTTTTGCAAATGCAGTTCTTTATTTTGTCATGCACCACTTTGTTAGTGTTCTTGTAAATAATTTAGCAGCTCTCTCCTCCTCTTCCCTCGGTACCACTAATATTATGTATGTATATATATATATATATATATATATATATATATATATATATATATATATATATATATATATATATATATATATATATATATATATATATATGAGTCACTTTATAACCGTGAAATACTGAAATATCGAATTGCAGTATCTCGAGACTATAAAACCAAATCCACAAAACACTGGCATAAAAAAACTGCGAAATTCACAACACCGAAAAAAACGCACACACTATACCACACATACACCACAACACCCACATCACAACATAAACAAACAAAACTACACACATACACAACTCATGCACACATACGCAGGGGGCAAGCCCCCCCTGAACCCCCCACACCCCCCACTTATATATACTAACTCCGAGATTGCACAAACACAAAACAAAAGCCAACTCACACACGCACATTCTCCGACCCCTCACACACACATCAAACACATCAGCACACTCACACACACTCTAACTCCCACTCAAAATCCTTAGAAAACACTTACCTGACATAACAACTACATCCACACACGGCACCGCGCACCATCAAAACACAATCCCGGACATTACGCAGCGTAAGGTCATAACCGTGAAGTCGACATATATTCGAGTTCGCGATCATGACCCTTCGCTATTTTTAACATTCGGCTTTATAGTCTCGAGATACTGAAATTCGACATTTCAGTAATTCGAGGTTATAAAGTGTTTCCATATATATATATATATATATATATATATATCTACACACACACACACACACACACATACACATATGTATATATATATATATATATATATATATATATATATATATATATATACATATATACATTGTATATATGTTTGTATATTATTTACACACGTACAGACACACACACACATACACACATATATATATATATCTATATATATATCTATATATATATATATATATATATATATATATATATATATATATATATATAGATAGATATATATAGGGTTTGGGAGGGTGGCCTAATGGTTAAGGTGTTTGCCTTTCAACCACAAGGTACAGGGTTTGAGTCTCACAAGAGATAATTGGCTAGGCTTAAAATGGCGCAAAGGGTAGTTTAGCTATAGACTAATCTACGAACCTATATATATATTTATATATATATATATATATATATATATATATATATATATATATATATACATATATACACGCACACATATATAAATATATACGCTTATAGATATATAGGTTTATAGGTTCATACTAGGCTATCTGCCCTAGGGCATTTACAAGCCTAGCCAGAGTGTGTTTGGCTTTCGCCACCCATTTAAAAATGAATTTTGCTATGCCCTTTTTCGAGGTTATAGGTTCATACTATAGATACTAGGCTATCTGCCCTATATATATATATATATATATATATATATATATATATATATATATATATTGATTCCTTTCACAAACTTGAAGTTTCAAAACTTCAAACTGCAAATGGTCGAGATCAAAGATTGAAGTTTTGAAACTTGGAATGTTATGAATGGAGGTTGCCCTACAGCGCAGAATGATAATTGTACCATTTTCCTCACTGTAGTGCGATTTTGGAGTCAGTATATTTAATTAGCAGGGGGTTTGGTGAGTGCAGCTGGGCTTGTCCCCCTGCAAAAATGTAAAAAAAATTTAGTTTTCATTTTTTTTCATTACAATGTTGAAGTTTCAAAACTTCGATCTTATGGACTCGACCATTTGCAGTTCGAAGATTTGAAACTTCCAGCTTGTGAAGTAGATCTATATATATGTATATATATATATATATATATGTGTATATATATATATGTATATATATATATATATATATATATATATATATATATATATATATATATATATGTATATATATATATATATATATATATATATATATATATATATATATATATACACAAACCAATAGATAGACATATAGCTATATGCACATCATCTATCACATTCCATACAGCTGCATGTTTGCATGTTCAAACAGTTTTGGGGATTATTGCCTTTGACTACCATATGCAGTTAACTGCAGCAGGGAGATTATGTTCCCTGTTATGTGGTCCCTGCATTGTCCCCACTGCTGCATACTTAGCACATTTGCAGACTACAATAAATGTAGGATCTTTCTAAAGGTGTTTTCTTATGTCTTGACAATACCATTCTTTTTCTCATTACCTTAATTACCAGTTTAGTTGCTGTGTCTATCCACTTTACTAGCTGTGATTAGGAATAAATTAAGCAATCTGCATAGTTGCTAAATATTCGTTTGTTTATTTCTCATAGGTTCATAGGAGATTACTATTCTAACATCTTTAGAGCCCTTACATGCCTAGGCAATGTTACCCAAATTTTACTCAAATTTTGATTTCTAGGGGCTGGAGTTAGGTTTGTGCCCGCGTCTTTGAGTATTTTACAGATTGCCCCATCCATAAGGAACAGGCCCTAACCCAGTAGTGAATTTACAATTCCCTATCCATTGATTCAAACTGCATTTGAAGAGGGCCAGCTTAATATGAATAGGAAAGCCTGTTCCAGAGGGGGGTAATCTCTGAGACACATATCTGTTTCACCAGCATGTTTTGTTGGAGTCACAGACCAGGTTTAAATACCTATATCAGGTGACATTCCTACTGTTAGTCTTACAAATGTGCAACAGTTCCATCAGGGCTGGATTTGTGAGTGTCTTGTAGGTTAGGCATTGGTCACCCATTAACAGTCATTAGGAGACAGAGTCTTTTAGTCTATCCACATAGGACACATTGTTTACACCCTGTATGTTCTTTGTGAGGAACCTAAGAGGTCCAGCTGCTGTAGGTGCTTGGTCATGTACATGCCAGTGGTGCATTGTACTTGATTATTGGTATGATTAGGGCCGAGTACAGTGGGACTATAACTTCCTTGGATCCAGATGTCGTGCCTTTACTGATAAGCTGTGCCACATAGAAGGACTTCCTCACCACTGTGGACACAAAGTGATCAAAATTCAGGCCACTATCTATCTGCTTACCTAGATCTCTCACTCTGTGTCCTCTCTTAGTGGTGTGCTATTAATGTTGTAATTTGCATGGGTATTTGACTTCATAAAGGATATGATAATGCCTTTTGTTTTGCACTTAGTTTTAGGCCATGCCTCGGGCACCAATCATTTCTCTGAGTCAGACCCTTCTGAAGTATATCTACATCACTGGGGGATTCAGTGATTTTTATTTTTATTTTACATTTGATGACTGGGAATGTCTGACTGGACACAGGTCCATTTTCAGCGGAGGCCCAGGGAGAAAAGCTCCACATAAAACAATTCTAGAATTTAAATACATAACTGTGTTCATAAGGCATACAATTATACATACAGGAGAATAGGAACATATTTAACATTTCTTCATAGGTTTATAAATCAATAGCAACAGAATAAAACATTGTTTGGTAAGAATAAGTATTCAGAAAAACATTGTTAGGCAAGAAAAAGTATTCAGAGGGTAGTAGTAGGTAACAAGGTGATCTTTGGCAGAATCCTTGCAACCCTTCAATGTAAGTGGATTAGCCTGGGGAGTCACATGGGCACAGCCAATTGGTAACATAGTGGGTTTTGAGTAGTTTCTTAAATTGTGAAGCAGAGCTGGTAGAAGTTCTGTGTTTTGAGAATGAGTTCCAGATATTTGCTATTGTACAGCCAAATAGAGTTTTACCTGCTTCATTCTTATGTTTGATGACATTTATTTGATTTTGGTCAGTTGATCTTAAGGTGTGAGTGGTAGTGTAGGGCTGTATTAGATCCTGTAGTGCTGGAGTTTTGTTAGGGAGGTAGTACAGTTTGTGGGCTGTGAGGAGTTGAGTTGTAAGTAGTAGTTGAGCTGTTTGAGGGAAAGACAGTGATAGGATCTATTAGAGGCATCTGTAGCAAACTTGGCAATCTTGTTATAGCAGGATGCCATTTTGTTTTGTTTGCTAGAGTGAAGATTAGTCAGGATTGGGGAGGCATACAGTAGGGGGGTTAATAGGTGAGTTCTTGCAATGGTGGCTTTGGTATGGCTGGTCAAGAATTGCCTGTTCCTATACAGGAGACCAAGCTTTTAGTTTACTTTTTTGATTATTTGGGCTATGTGCATGTCAAATCTGAGATTGTTGTTGATTATTACTCCTAGGAGTTTAGTGTGTGTTGTTGAGGTGATTGTGGTATTGTATTTTCCTTGGAGTTTATGGTGAAGTCATTATTTAATACAGGAGATCTACCAGGACAGAAGAGAATTAGTTTTGTTTTTTTGGGGTTGAGTAGAAGTTTAATGCTAGAAAACCATGCTTCAGCCAGAGTAAAGTTATTCTGTGTTATTGTTTGAAGTTTCCTTAAGGTAGGGGCGTATATGATAGTAGTGTCATCTGCATATTGCACTATAGAAGCAGAGGGAGAGGATGCAGCTATCTGATTTGTAAATATGAAGAATAGTAAAGGACCAAGTATGGAACCTTGAGGGACTCCTATAGATATGGGTAGAAGGGAGGACAGTTGGTCTTGCCAGAGCACTGCTTGTTGGCGGCCAGTTAAATAGCTGTTGAACCACGATATGGTGAGGGAGTTTATGTTTAGGGTAGACAGAGCTTTGAGAAGCATGTTGTGGTTGACCATATCAAAGGCTTTTGATAAATCTAAGAATACAGATGATACAAAAAGTCCATTGTTTCTATGGGTGTTGATTATGTTGGTATATGACAGTAGTGCATTGTGGTACTATGGGAGGGCTGAAAGCCATGTTGAGATGTTGATATAAAGTTATTTTTTAGGAGTTATTACATTAGTTGTCTATGTACTACTCTTTCGAGTATTTTTGATAAAAGTGAGAAAAATTGCGATTGGGCGGTAGTTGGTCAGCTCAAGAGAGCTGCCGCCTTTGTGGAGTGGAATAATGTGGAATATTTTCCACAGGTTAGGTACTTTGCATTCAGATATTGATCTGTTTATGAGGATGGACATGGGGTAGGATATGGTTTCAGCTGATAATTGAAGGAAATCAGCGGGAAGTTTGTCAGCAGATAACGTGGTAAGTTTTAATTTTTTGAGGAGTTTAGTAATAAGTTGTGTAGGTGCTGGAGACAAGGAGAAGGTAGAGGGAGTCAGTTGTGTAGTAGGGTTCATAGGGGTTGGAGAAAATGTGGGGCTGGTGGTGCTATTTAGGGTGTTAGAAAGAGTTAGGACTGTTTCAGTAAAGGATTTGTTGAATTGGGTGGGGGTGTCTTCTCTGTTGGTCAGTACTATGGGTGTGGGAGTGCCGGTTTTACCTGGGTGCAGTAATTTATTTATTGAGGCCCAGAATTTCTGAGGGTTGTTAGCATGTTTTTCTTGTAAGGTTTTGTAGTATTTGGCCTTATTGAGTTTTATAAGTTGTTTGGTCTTGTTCCAGGGTGCTAAGTAGTTTTGTTTTGAGGTTGTGGTTCTAAGTTTATGATATTGAGCCCAGGCTCTGTCTCTGTCCTTCATTGTGGATTTAGTTTCTTTAGTTAACCAAGGGGCACAGTTTATCTTACTTCTGATGGTTCGGGCTGGAGCATGATGGTTTAGAATTTTGAGAAAGGTTGAGTTAAAGTAATCTACTGCTTCATCTAGGGTGATGTTTTAGGGGAGACCAGTTACAGTATTTTAGGTCATTGTTTAGGTCCTTGGCTTTGAGGATCGTTTTGTTGTGAACTATTCTAAGGGTGGATTGGTTACTATGGTGATATTTATTCCTAATAAGGTAGGTTGGTTGGTGATAGCTGAAGCTGTCTGGTAGGCAGCCTGATTGGTGTGCTTCAGTGGGGTCAGACAGAAGTATCCAATCTAGGATGGAATAACGTTTGGATTATTTATCAATTCATGAGGGGGTGTCTATGATTTGGGTAAATCCATGGAGATTGATATGGGTAGAGGGACTGAATGTGGTACAGTCGGAAAATCTCCTAAAAGTATGGTCTCTTGGGGATGGGAGATAGACATCCAGTATAAAAGGTTCTCCATAGAGGCAATGTTGTTTCCTGGTGGGATACAGGAACCTGTTATAACTACATGTTTGTTAGAGTTTAGTTTTAATTTAGCAAGAATTAGTTCAATATTATTGACTTCTTGGGGGTTGTAGCTGACTTGTTCCAATATGAGATGATTTTGATACATTATGGCTACACCTCCTCCTTTTTTCCCTGTACTATCCTTCCATATAATATCATAGCCAGGGGTGTAATCTCATCATGATGTTCTGGTCTGAGCCAAGTTTCAGTTAGTATGGCTAAATCTGGTTTATATAATGCTAATAGGGCATGGAGGTCCTGAACTTTGTTAAGTATGCTTCTTACATTAATGTTTAAGAGAAGAAGAGATGGGATTGTCCTGCTATAAAGAGGGTTTGGTTGGTTTAGGTTTGGATGGGGTGAGGAAGTGGGTCCTGGGTTAGGATGCATGTCTCCACAGCAAATGAGCTTTTGGGTTAGATGTAGGTAGAGTTTAAGTAGTTTTTGTAGTATCTTATTTTGTTTCTGGGATGAGTAGGGGTTAAGTTTGCTTGTTGGTCTATTATGGAAATATTGATGGGTTGGGGCAAGGTCGCCTGGATATATAGGGAACTGTTTTAGTTTTATTGTATTGGTTATAGTGTCAGTTTGTCCTTGAGTTGTACTGCGGAGATGAAGATGTGTGTGATAGGATGTGAGGATGGAAAACAGGAGGACAAAAATAGTTAATGTGTAGAATGCTACCTTTTGGTGTGGGGAAGGCATTTTGTTCATTTTGTTTTCCCCTTTTTATGTTACCTTTGAGGTAGGAGAGGAGGGGTGAGTGAGAGTGGGAGCTATAGAACTAGATGGCTGAGGAGTAGTTAAAGGAGTTAGTGACAAGGGTGTGTCGTAGTATAATTTAGTGGGGGATTAATGGTGTGACTTGATTGGTTGATTGGGCGTGTTGGTTGGGGTGGGAGGGGTTTAGCAGATATAAGTTTAGCTGCACTATTGTCGGTGGGAATGGAGGTAGAGTAGGGGAGTGGAGTGAGCCCGAAGGGCGAATGGAGCAGGAAGAGCCGAGATGAGGAAATGGAGGGCAAGGTAAGAAAAAAAAAACAATCAGTCAATGTGAAGGTACTGTGCTAGTGGTAGGCATCAGATAAGGAGCAGAAGAAGGAAAAGTAGCTAGAGAAATATAGATTAAGGTTCTGAGATTGAGTTTGATATATTGTGAGCCACTGAAGGGACAACTGTGGGATACTGTACTTAATGGATGTCTGCTACTTAGAAGTTTTATTTTGTATCAATAACCTGAGGCTACACAAGTGTGAAATATGAGGAGTTTTTAGCAGAAACCTACTTATATAGTGCTCCTAAATCTAGTAGGGCTAAGTATGGAAAATGTACGGGAGAAAAATAATTAGCTGGGCTTGGGTAGCTTGGCAAAGAAGAAGTGGGATTGTCAGAGAGATGAAAAAATTAGACAGGAGTATAAGGAGATGAGGTGCATGGTAAAGAGAGAGGTGACAAAGGCTAAGGATAAGACATATACAGAGTTGTATGAAAGGTTGGACACTAAGGAGGGAAAAAAGGACCTGTACTGATTGGCTAGACAGAGGGATCGAGCTAGGAAAGATGTGCAGCAGGTAAGGGTGATAAAGGATAATAAGGGAAATGTACTCACTACCAAGGAGAATGTGGTGAACAGATGGAAAGAGTACTTTGAGGGGCTGATGAATGAAGAGAATGAGAGGAAGAGAAGGCTGGCTGATGTGAGGATAGTGAATCAGGAAGTGCAATGGATTAGCAAGGCAGAAGTAAGGATAACTATGAAGAGGATGAAAAATGGAAAGGCTGTTGGTCCAGATGACATACCTGTGGAAGCTTGGAGGTGTTTAGGAGAAATGGCAGTGGAATTTTTAACCACATTATTTAAGGAAATCTTGGAAAGTGAGAGGATGCCTGAGGAGTGGAGAAAAAGTGTTTTGGTACCGATTTTTAAGAATAAGGGTGATGTGCAGAGCTGTAGTAACTACAGAGGGATAAAACTGATCAGTCACAGCATGAAATTATGGGAAACAGTAGAGGAAGCTAGGTTAAGAAGGGAGGTGATGATTAGTGATCAGCAGTATGTTTTCATGCCAGAAAAGAGTACTACAGATGCGATGTTTGCTCTGAGAGTGTTGATGGAGAAGTATAGAGAAGGTCAGAAGGAGTTGCACTGTGTCTTTGTGGACTTAGAGAAAGCATATGATAGGGTGCCTAGACAGGAGTTGTGGTATTGTATGAGGAAGTCGGAAGTGGCAGAGAAGTATGTAAGAGTGGTATAGGATATGTACAAGGGTAGTGTGACAGCAGTGAGATCTGCCGTGGAAGTGACAGATGCATTTAAGGTGAAGGTCGGATTACATCAAGGATCAGCTCTGAGGCCTTTCTTATTTCCACTGGTGATGGACAGGTTGACAGACGAAGACAGGAGTCCCCATGGACTATGATGTTTGCAGATGACACTGTGATATGTAGTGAGAGTAGGGAACAGGTTGAGGAGACTCTGGAGAGGTGGAGATAAGCTCTAGAGAGGAGAGGAATGAAGGTCAGCCGGACTAAGATGGAATATATGTGTGTGAATGAAAGGGAGGATAGAGGAATGGTGAGGCTGCAGGGAGTAGAGCTGGCAAAGGTGGATGAGTTTAAATACTTGCTATCAACAGTTCAGAGTAATGGCAAATGTGGAAGAGAGGTGAAGAAGGGAGTACAGGGAGGGTGGAGAAGAGTGTCAGGAGTGATTTGTGACAGACGAGTACCAGTAAGAGTGAAAGGGAAGGTCTACAAAAGAGTAGTGAGACCAGCTATGTTATATGGGTTGGAGACAGTGGCACTGACAAAAAGGCAGGAGTCAGAGCTGGATGTGGCAGAGTTAAAGATGTTAAGATTTGCAGTGGGTGTGACTAGGGTAAACAGGATTAGGAATAAGTATATTAGAGGGTCAGCCCAGGTTGGACAGTTTGGAGACAAAGCCAGAGAGGCGAGATTGCATTGGTTTGGACATGTGCTGAGGAGGGATGCTGGGTATATTGGGAAAAGGATGCTAAGGATGAAGCTGCCAGGTAAGAGGAAAAGAGGAAGGCCTAAGATAAGGTTTATGGATGTGGTTAGGGAGGACATGCAGGTGGTTGGTGTGACAGAGCAAGATGCAGAGGACAGGAAGAAATGGAAACAGGTGATCCGCTGTGGCGACCCCTAACCGGGAAAATCTGAAAGAAGAAGAAGAGTAGCTAAAATGAAAAAGAAGGGATAACACTACCACCTAGTGGCCACACCTTTCAATGGCACTATGGTGGAACCGGACAGTAAGGAAAGGAATAGCCAGGAAACAGGAGGACAACAGGGAGAAGGGGATTATGGCTGGACCAGGCTGCTAGAAAACGCGTGGCTGAGCCCTGTACTGGGGCAGTACTGCTACTAGTTAAGTTAAGAAAAAAACAGTTACAGTTCAGATACATACACTCTACAAAACTGGAGGGAGGTTGAGCTTTTTATGGTTTGATTGCTCTCTTTGGTGAACCTTTCTTTTAGAATGAAGAGGTTGCAAGGATCCTGTTGAAGCTACCTCCAGGGCAGGAAGTGTCCAAGTAGTAGGGATCACAAATAGTTGGCTGTAAAGAAGAATATGAAAAAATAATGATTACTACTTAGTCAGAGACTGAAGGGGAAAGATTCACTACAGGACTTATAGCTAATTAAATCTGATGCAGGGGTCATGAACTGCGTGCGCATAAGTAGTGCATGGGTTAGAAGGGAGGAGAGTGAAAGGGGAAGACATTGGAGGTGAAACAGGGCAACATAGCATTTACAACACTACAAAATGAACAATTACAATGCTACTGGCAGTAAAAACCATTCACATTAGTTGCATCACCTTTTCAGATACAGAGTCCGCAAATCACAGTGTATTGATTAGTAGAGCTGCTCAAACTACGTTGGCTCACAGAAAAATATCATGAATTAATAGCAAGGACAACACTGTGACCACGTGGTCAACTAGATTCTATCCCAACAACTGGAGCTGCGCCTGCAAGTTCCAAATGCCGCTATTGAGGAATACAAAAATAATAAAGCAGAATGGAACTAAACAATAGCGTCAGGACTACTGACAATCACAGAACTGTGAGAACGATAGCATATACCGTAGCCCTGAAAGTGCAGCAGGTCAGTGAGATAGTAAAAGCTGCACTTACAAAATATGGATGTTAGAGCTAGTATTTAATGCTAAAACCACATAGCTGAGTAAGCCCTGAACATGCGGCAATTCAATAAGATAGTATAAACCGCACTTTGCAAAACATGGCAGCTAGAGTTAGTATTAAATGCTAAAACCACAAAACTGTGTAAGCAGACACCATATGCTTCTGCTCTACACTTACAGTAATTCTCTTATTTAATATAAAAAAACAGCTAGCAGTCATCTGCAAACTTTGTCAGTCAGATGCCTTCTGCATTAGCCTTGACTTCAGAGAAGTATTTTCTGAACAGGAGTGGTCCCAGCACTGAGCCCTGCTTCACACCATTAGTAACTTGCCTCTTGGTGTTTCTGGATTCACCTACTCTAACAACGTGTCTTGCCTGTGAGTCATCTGGATGTCCATCTGGTGATGTAGGGATTTATGCCCAGTCTTGTGAGTTTATCAATAATACCAGAGTGAGGTATTGTGTTAAATGCCTTGGTCATATCAAGGTAGGCAGTATGCACTGTTTTACCCACATCCATGGCCCTAGTGACTTTCTGAAGGAAGCCCACCAGTTTCAGTAGACATGACCTGCCATTGACAAAACCGAACTGGGTTGGATCCAGTGTTTGGAGGTTTTCTACATCATTATTTATCACGTCCATGATGATTCTCTCCATGGCCTTGCATATAAGACTAGTCAAACTTATAGGTCTGTAATTTCCTGGGTCAGTTGATGATCCCGTTTATGCAGAGGGATGACTGTTGCTGTATTCCACTCCACTGAGACAAAGCCAGTCCAGGGGCTGTGGTTAAACAGAGATCCGAGTGGGTCTGATAGGTCCTGTTTCAAGCTATTTAAGAGGCATTCTGGGGTAATGAAGAGACCCATCAAAGCCATGTTTTTAAGCTTTAGAGATTGCAGTGGTGACCTGTTCTTTGGTCACAATTGGTAGAGGAATCAAGGAGGCTATTAACTGGGAAGTAACCAGAGGTGATGGGGAGGTGAAATCTGAGCTGAATTTATCAGCCAGAAGTGACTGAGTAGAAGTGATGCTGTTTACTAATTCTGCATATTGTTGTGTGTCGTCCTTAAGATTGTAGACATAAAAATGTCTTATGGTTATCCTTAGCTGCGGAGGCTATTTTTGCCTCAAAATTTGCTTTTGAAGACTTGACTTGTTCTCTTATTTGTTTGTTTAGACTAATGAGGGAGTTTTGATTTGCTGTGCATATTATCTCTCTCTTAATTCTAGACAAGATTTTATTTCTTTTGTAGTACAACCTATTTATAGCAGAGGTCCACCAGGCTGGCTTGTTTTCGTGATTTGACCTAGGTTTATTTTGGTCTGGTACTGCCGTTTCTATGCAGTTGTTTATATGGTCATACAGGACTTCAGTGTACGTCTCTGCATAGGCTTCTGTGTTTTGCATGTTTGGGGGAAATTGGAAATTAGCTGTGCCATCACTTAATAGGGGGTAGTTTGCCTTAAAAGGTTCTTAAAGGTTGTGGGGTTAAATAGGGGTCTAGTTTTATTTCAAGGGAGACTGCTTTGTGACCTGATCTAACCAGTAAGAACATCACACTGGTGGGGGGGGGGGGTGCTCTCCCATA
This sequence comes from Protopterus annectens, assembly GCF_019279795.1. Lineage (NCBI taxonomy): Eukaryota > Metazoa > Chordata > Ceratodontiformes > Protopteridae > Protopterus > Protopterus annectens. The sequence continues at coordinate 133,532,256 of NC_056726.1, read as the reverse complement.
TTTGTGAGCACCACGTCTTGGATATTTGTACCTACTGGGAGTGCAGAGTAGCTGTTCCGGGTCATTTGCATTGGGTCTGGATGTCAGTGTTAGTGTATGCTTCTGAATTAATGGAGGAATAGTTAAAATCACCCATGAGCAAGGTATTTGGCTGAAGAGTGAGTGATTCAAGTAACTTCAGGTATGATGTATGGGTTTCCTGGTTCACGATGGAGGACCTGTAGCTAGCAAGAATATGGTAATGGATTCTTCCTAGGGTTAGTTGGGCATGGTGTAGCTCAAGCATGTCATATTGTTTGACCAATCTGGAGGTATGCTTATCTTTTACGCAGATAGATACACCTCTGTCTTTTGCCCTTTCATCTGCAGTGGATGACTGCAACATATGAAAGGCATTACAGCCATGCACTGCCAGAGTGCTTTCTGTCATTTTGCACCATGTTTTAGTAAATGCACAGACATCAGCATTCCCCAGGGTGAGGAGAGCTTCCACAGAGTACCGTTTCTTGCTGAGACTCCTAGCACTGAGCAGTAATAGTGTATCCTGAGTAGATTTTGCTATGTTGGAAGGTTTGTCTGTTTGTTTATGCCTAAAAAAGGCACTACAGGGGTACATAATGTTTTGGCAAATAACCGAAAACTTAGTTATGACAGATGAAGACCATTCCTGGAAAAGCAGCATGTCAACCATGTTCTTCCAGGCCAACGAACATTGCACCCCCTTTGGAATAACACTACACTAGTAGATAAGCCAATTATTAAAGTCAGTCATTTTCTGTTGGTATTGTGGCATCATTCCTGGAGATGGTAGAATGCTACTGTGCTATTTATTGCTTTTCCTGCACTTGCTTAGAGTTTTAAGTTGTATTTTTCCCTGTCGTAAGGGCTGCTGTTCTGCATATGCAGAACTCTATAAACACACTACCAACCATTTTCAGTGTATATAAGCCTCACATTTGAACGAGTCTTGGCACATTTAAACAGAGTTGTTTATCATTTAGTAACAATGCCAGAGACTTTGAGAGATTCCGCTTGCATTTGAAGCCATATGAAATTAAGTATTAACTTTTCAGTGCTGGAAAATTACCAATATTAATTCAACAACCTTCTAAAATATAAGGGCTTTGGGCACGTGTTATACTTCTACACTTCTAAGTACTAACCTTAATCTCATTGGCTAAAGTGTCGATCTTAGAACATTCCAACACTTTTTTAATATTCTTACCTTTCCTAAAACTCATTCTTAGGAGTACCACCCACAGTCTTAGTAAACACACCATGGTTTAAGTAAATATATTCCAATTCTTGGTAATAATATTCTAATTATGTTACTATCAGTACTATACATCGTACACAAAGATCTACCAGAAAAATTGTTGTCACCCTGTGAATTAATAAACATGTGGTCAGTCACAGTTTTACCTTATAAAGGGGTATACACCCAATTATTTCTCTTGATCACAACCTCATCACCAACCGTATCCAGCAAATCTTGAGGACAGCCTCTTCTAATCAGCATGTTTTTTTAATACCACAATTTCATTTAAATACATAGTTTCCTCACAAATCATCCTTGTTAGCCTCACCATTTCCCCCTGGACCAAAAATGTTTTCTGAAAATAAGGATGATAATTTAATAATGGCTTATTGGGACAAGAAATTTGTTTTTAACTCACAATTCAGGGATTTTTGGAATTTATATTTATGATTTTAGGACAACATTATGATTTTTTTGGATTGAGTCACTTAGTAATATAATAATTTATCTACTGATTTTTTAAAATTTTACATAGACAGATTCACATAATGAACCAACATATCTGGATATTAAGATTAATAAGAATTATCAGTAATGTAGGTTTATGCCAAGTTTATATAGAAAATCCAAATGAAATCCTGACTTTCAGAAGAAATCTTTCTTCTGATTTCTTCTGGAAATGGAAGAAAGCCTAGCCTGTTTATGTTGATTGTTAAATAATTGTTTTCTGGAGCAACAGCTAAGGTTCATAGTTCATAGGTTTATACTAGGCTATCTGCCCTAAGGCATTTATAAGCCTAGCCCAAAGGATCTTTGGCACCAAACTCTTATGTTAAAGGGAAATACTGTGTCTAAAAACATTAGTTTGTTTTGCCTCTGTCAAGCAGTGACACAGAGATGATTGGGGTAAACCCACGATCTCCCATCCTGTCTTTAAGATTTCTCTTGAACACAGTCCTTGTGTAAGACCTCTGCCTCACATGGACTGCAGGATTTTATTCCACAGCATAGGAGTCTCTGGGTGACAAATTGTTGAGGCCTCCAGCATGTCCTATTTATGAATACAAGCCATGGTTTAAGAGCTTCATATCTAGTGGATCTGGTAGATTTGTCTGAGTCTTGTAGAGTCCTGCAAGTCCATTAATGTGTGGGGTTGGACATGGCCTTGTATGTCAGACACAGAGTAAGTTGATTGGTGATTTTCTGAACCACCGGTAAGACTGCATTGTGTGTGAATGAGTTTCTTCAGTCTGGCAGCATATGACAGATTTTGGAGTCCCTTTATCCTTTTGGTGAGGAACTTTTGGGGTCTCACCAATTGCTGCAGGTGTCGGGTGAGATACATGGATGTATAGGTGGATTGAACTAGAAGTACTCTGGATAACCTCACGGTCTGATAAGTGAAGAGTACAGCAATGACCTCACTTGATCTGGATGTGAATGCCTTCTGATGAGGTGGGCAATGTAACAACAGTCTTTTTATTTACCACTTTAGCAATGTGTTTAAAATAGATAAAGACTGGAGCAACAGCTAAGGAAAGCAATGTTGGCAAGAGTCATAATTAGGAATTTTGAAGTGTAAAGAAAGAGCCTGTAAAGAGTTAAAAAGGCCAAGAATGTCACTTTAAATTGAGCAAGAGGTTTTGTGTTCAGTATGTAATGTACACCATTACAGTAGTCTAAAAGAAGAAAGTATTCATTATTCATTTCTAAGAAGACCTGTCAATAAAGCAGGGGCAGACTTTTTTCAGTTTCACGATGTCTGTGTTTGAGATGTAAAAACTGTCTGAAGTCTCCTGAGGCTGTGAAACTAGACATTGTAATTAATGGTACAACCAAAGAATGTCAAACAGTGCTTCCTGATGTAGTAGTGTCAGATAAAGTTTCACAGTATATAAGTATGGAACTCAAGAGATTTTCAGAACAAAAAGCGTTCCTTTAGTCTGACCAGTCCAAAATTAAATAGTCAAGACAAGACTACAGTTTAAATTATGAAAACTATTAATAATTGTTAAATTATGAAAAACCTCACAAAAAAAGCACAAAGCATTAACACCATAAGTATACAGATATAAAATTAACACTGACGGAATATAAGAATGCTGCACTGCAAGGTGTACAGTTTTTGCCAGCTCAACAATTGACGGGCTATAGTTTAAAGTTTAAATAGTAATAACATCTTGCTTTACTTTTACAAACTGGATGAAAGCCACTCTAGACAAAATACTACTGTAGTCAGGGCACTCATCCTCTTCAAAAAAGGGGTAGTGAGAATACAACAACATCCACACAGACACTACCAAAACAAGTGTCTGTGAAGCAGCATTTACCAACAATATCTTTAGTTTTTTGTAATGAAGATGGAAAGTTGTTGTAAATAAAGGTGACATTTGTTCAAAACAAACATGCTTCATACCGAATGTGCTGAATACAAATCTATGTTCATGATGCCTTCTATAAAGGGATAGAGTCAGACAAATGGCCAGGTAATTATATGAAAAGGTGTCCCAAGAGGTGCTTCCGGAAGCAGCAACAGGTAGGCAGAAAAGTGTTCATCAAAAAACACTGCATCTGACATTCGCGCTGGTGCAGCGGTAGCGTTGTTGCCTCACAGCAAGAGGTTCTCCCGTTCGATTCTCGGCTGGAGTGCAGGGAGTGCCTTCTGTGTGGAGTCTGCATGTCCTCCCTGCGGTTGTGTGGACGTTCGAAAGACATGCGTAAATGGGCGTGCCTTCGTTGAAGGTTGAACGTCGAGCTGGCACCTCGGCGTTCGTGAAAATCTACTGCCAATCATTAGCGGACTGGAGTTCCGCTCTGGTGACCACTAACTGGGAAAAGCCGAAAGACAAACAACAACGACAGCAAAGAACCCTGCATCTGATTGACTGACTGATGGGACCTTAACCTACAGCAGTTCTTTGAGCATCAATACAAGAAGTGCAGACCTCAAATTTTTTCAAATACTTCAAGTATGGAATATTTATGAGAAAGCTAGCAAAGCACTCTTGACAGCACCAATGACAAAAAGTCTTTATCTGAAATGCATTTAATGAATATGCTGCCTTGTAATAATAAACTGTTTCAGCTTTGTATATGTAATGAAAGAAATGTATCCAAAATATTTTATATCTGGTAAAATTCTAGAGTATATAACTGTGCTTTTTACTAATATAATGCCCAGATATGCCACATGCAAGACATGGAAGTATTATTAATTTATGAAATTTATATCTTTATACCCATAAATTTGCATGAGTGTAGGGAGAAGCTTTAACTTTTGAAAGTGAAGATGAGATGTGTGTGCAGAATGTTTTAAATTAGCACTTAAGACACAGGCACACATACTTTAATGGAAAAGAAAACAGACCATATTAACATTTGTCATATTCAAGCATTATACACACTTTCTTTTTAGCAATTATTCCCTCCATTACATAAACTGTCCAGTTTCTGTCATTTCTTAAAGCTCACTCATCCTCTTCCACTTGAGCATTTTTCTGCATATTTGGTACCATAAATTTCATGTATTTCTATTAATTTTCAACCTCCCTTTGCTGAAGATCCTACCTCTAGCTCTTTTATCTCCTTTAAAATATTCAGTACTTAAATTATAGCTGGTTTGGGTTTCGATTTCCATTTTCCACCAATTGCTTTTTTGGCAGAATTAAACTTAGTAAGGCTTTAACATGTATCGACAATTGAGACTGTGTCCCAGCTCCAAAGAATCATTTCCTTAGTTATAACAACTTGCTCCTCTAGCATTTCTCATAGAGCACTCTGAAGGGAATTTTTCTAATCTGACAACTCATTACGCTCCTCAAAACAATTAGTTATGTACTCACCATAAGTATGCATCTGTGTTATCCATTTTCATTCTAACTCATAATATGGGTTATGGCTCTAACCTCGGATCCAACTCGATCGTATTCTACAGACTTAGGATCCAGCTCTCACCTCTACCCCCAATGCCCTGGTCCGGCCCCAATACCTGAGATCAAGTTTTGCAACTTAAAGGTCTTGAAATATAATAGAAAAAAAGGGAAGAGAAATAAAGCCAGGGCTCAGACCTGGAACAACAGGATCCAAAAGTCCATCAGTTCACTCCAGAAGATGACAAGAAGGCAGGAAGAGGGAGGGGAGTGGAGGAAGAATGAAAATGGACAACACTGATGCATAGCTACAGTAAATATATTACTTTAATATCTGATGTTGACCTTTTCATTCTTCCTTAACATATGGGATAGAGTCCCTAGCTATATACATCTTGGGTGGCCTTCATGGAAGGATACTCTGCAGAACTGCTGAACCAAAGACAGCTCTGCTTCTGGAAATGATGTCCAATTTGTAATGAGTATAAATGTATGAGCCTTAGATCAGGTGGCTATTGCATAAATACCGTCAATGGAAATTCTAGACCAGAAGGCAAACATGGATATGGCTAAATAAGCCTTAGGTGGTTTTAGCAGGGAGAGACCTTGTTGGGAATATATCCAGGAAATACAATTAGGTATCCATTTGGCCAATGTAACTTCAGAAATAAGAGAACCCAGCTGACTAGATGAAAACAGCTAGTCTGTTTTTCTGAAATCCTTTGTTCAGTATAAATATAAACATAGTTGTCTATGCATATCTAAAAGATGCAGCATGTATTCTCTCCCTTGTTTGAGAATTTTGGAAAGAAGTCTGGTAAATGTATAGTTTGATTTATATTTGATTCAAAACAAACTCTTTGTAGAAAATAAGGATTTGTTTGTAAAGTAACCCAGTCTTTATGAAAAACAATGCAAGGTGCTTTTGATGAAAGAGTCTGGTGTTTGGAAATCCTTTTAGCAGTTATATTAGCAACTAGGAAGGCTGTTTTCCAGGACAGGAATTTTAAGTCAGTTTTTGCTGAAGGTTCAAAAGGTTTCTGTGTTAAACCTTGAAGCACTACTGTTGAATCCCAGGGAGGTGATGGATCTTTCACTGGGGGTCTGAGCAAAAAAGTGCCCATTAGAAAAGCATTACACAACTTGGAAGCAGCCAAGTAAGAAGCATGGTCTCCTGAGTGAAAATATGATGGCTACCAATTGTACTTTAATTGTGGCAAATCTAGCACAGTCTTTAAAAAGAGAAGCTAAAAACTCCAGCACAGAAGAAATAGGGGCAGAAAAAAGAACAATGTCATTTTCAAGGCCCAAACTGAGAATGCTTTCCATTTATTCTTGTAAATACCTTTAATGGAATCTTTCTGAGAGGACAAAAGTATATCACAAACTGGGGAAGAACGCCTGGGCTGTCTAGGTATTAATGGAACTGGAGAAATCATGAGGTTAGTTTGAGGGTTGAGATACTGTGATGTTTTATCCTTTAGAGATGAGACAGAAGGTCTGGACTGGGGACCAGTGTCCAATGAGGATAATGAAGATGAGACCAAAGGAAGGGGAACCAGACCTGATGAAGCCATCATGGAGCAATGAGGATAACTGATCTTTTCAACTAACTGGTTTTATGTAAGAATTTTGGAATCAGAGGTACTGGGGGATAGGCATACACAGACCAGAGGGCCAAATGTGGACTAGAGCATCTCTCGGTGACCCCCCCCCCTGAGGGGGGATCCAGGCAAAGTACCTTCTGCATTTGTTATTGTTATGGGGAGAAACAAAAAGATCGCAGCTAGGTTGGCCCCAACTATGGAAAATTTTCTCCACCTCTGACTGATTGAGAGATCACTTGAGAGGCATCAGAAAGCACCTGATGAGCTTGTCTGCTAGGATGCTGGATTTCCCCAGAATGTGTATTGCTACCAGAAAATGGTTGCAGGAGATCATCCACTGCCACACTCTCATAGCTTCTTGTTAGAGGGGGGCAAGATTGAGTTTATTTATTTATTTATTTAACATCTGTTTAACAGGAAAGTCCAACTTGAAACAAGCCAATTTTCAGCAGAGGCCCAGGGAGAAATGCTCCAGACACATGTCTTTCTACTGTGGGAGGAAACCGGAGCACCCACAGGAAACCTACACAAATGCATGGAGGACATGCAGACTCCACACAGAAGCTACCCCAGCCAAGAATCGAACTGGTGAACCTCTAGCTGTGAGGCGACAACGCAATATGCTGCACCACTGTGACATCCTCCCTTATTTGTTGATGTACCAGACTACAGATGTGTTATCAGTTTGGATCGTAATAATCCCTAGATGGACAACATTTTGAAATGCGTGCAATGCTAGTAGGACTGCTCTCATGTCCAGGACACTGGCCTGTGACTTGGTCTCTTAGGGGGGACCACATACCTTGGTCTGTCATTCCCAAGAAAAGCCCCCCACATCAAAAGGAAGGAGTCCATGGTCACTGTGGCCACTGGGGGATACAGAATAAAGAAGCTTCCTATGGAAAATGCTGTCCAACTGGATCCACCAGCAAATATGATTTCTGCACACTGGAGTAAGCTTGACTGGGAAGGATAGAAGCTGTCGAAGAATAGACCACTGAACAGCTACAGTCCATTGAAGAACACACATATGGTTAACGTGCTAATGGGACTAATATTATAGACACTGCCATGGAACCTAGGGCCTGAAGGACAAGTTTGACAGGAAGAGCAGGATGACAAAGAATTTGATGAACCTGGGACTTGATTGTGTATACAATGAGGAGACCGGTAGAAGTTTGTATTTGGAAATATTGACTGTAATGTTGAGAGACTAGTAAATTTGGAGCAAATAAGCCTTGGACTGTTCTAGGAGATGCCTGGTTAGGATAGTGAGTAGCCAGTCGTCTAAGGATGGAAACACTCGGAATCCTTTTCAGGTGAGTGGCTACCACTGCTATACACTTGGCAAACACTGTGAGTCCAAAGGATCGGGCTCTGAACTGATAGTGACTGACTCCAAACCGAAAAAGCAAGTGTCTTCCAGAGTGTCTGTTCATTCTGATGTGATAGTACACCATCCTGAATATTAACTGACAACATCCAATCATCCTTGTGTAAAAGACGTAGAATAGATTGAACTGTGACCATTCAGAACTTTGATTTCTTCACATATTGGTTCAGATTGCTTAGATTCCAAACTGGTTTCACGTCCCCTGTCTTTTTTTGACGCTATAAAGAACCTCAAGTAAATTCTGAATCCCCTCTCGTCTGGTGGGATCTCCTGGATTCTTTTGTCCAGCAGCTTCAACATTTCTTGAACTGCATCTTCTGTCTGACTAGGTGGAAAGTCAGGAAGCTTTCTTCTTTTGGAAGTGGGCATTTAGCAAAATGGTATAAAGTAACCTTTGGATATTATTTTTAGTACCCAAAAATATTTTGTTACAGCAGCTCAGACATCTGGGTGCAAGAACATGTGTCCCTCGACTGCCTCCAGAGGTGAGAAGTTGGGCTACCCCTCAGGAGCACTGAAAGGGTCTGTCAGGAAAAGAATCTTGGGTCTTCTCTGCCATGAGGACGGTGTCTCCCATTTGAGCTCCCTCCTCTGCAGAAGTTGTCTCTGTGTGAATCTTGGAAAGATCCCTGGGATTTAGGGGACCACATTTTCTTGCCTTCTCTGATTTCTTAAAAAAGATCATTGAGGGATAGAAAAGTGAATCCCTACGGCAGACAGAGTCTTTCCTTCTTTTTCACTGTGGGAAAGCATTTCTTTCACAGAAGGACCAAACAAGGATGTTCCATTAAAAGCAGCATTGATGAAAGGGGACTTGAAAGGCTCTGCAAAATTGCATAACCACATCCTGGCATGCCTCCTTACTGAAATGCCTGAACCGGCAGCCCGTGAGGTGCCTTCTGCTGCATGAGAAATCAACCTTATGGACACAATGGAAACAGTAAAAGAGTGGCCAGCTGTGAGGATGATCTTTTATAATTGTCTGCAGACATGGTCTCCAAGAGAGATTTTGAAATTTCTTTGGTCAAATCCCTGTGCAGTTTTGTAAAGTTCACCAAATAATTCAGGAACCTTAAGGCAAAGGTCACTGAAGCAAACACATGCTTTTTAAACATGTCCAATGCCCTGGACTCTCTGTTACTGGGGTGGACAGTGGAGCTCTGTTCTGCCAGCTTCTTCTTGGTGGCTGCCAAAGCAACCATTACATCAATAGGACTTATCTTTTGGAGGCATTAAAATTTTATCCAGACAATGTGGGATTGGTTCAACAGAATCCATGCCCTGCAAGAGCCTAGATTGATGAACTTGTCAGCCGGAGGAGTCACCCAAGACATAGATGGGAGAGCAGCAAAAGCCTACAGAAAGAATGACTCCTCAGGGGAAGCTTTATCTGAGGACCAGCCAACTTTCTGCTTAAGGATCTGCAAAATGTCTCCAAATGAGACATCATCAGGTGGTGATCTGGTGGACCATTCCCCTTTGTCGAAGTCAGTATCTTCATGAGGGATTCCAAGGAGGAATCTATGCATCTCCTTTTACATGTTTTCTTTTGGTGAACCTCTTCAATGGGATGCTCTGGAGAGGTGTCTGAAGAGTGGGGTAGTTCTTCTAGGGAACTGCCTGGATGCTAGTTGGTACTGGCTGTCCCAGTGGTGTAGGTCTGATGAAGTCAGACCACGGAATCATAGAGGGAATGGGTGTAAGATCCAAGGACACTGACAGACTATATCTCTTGAATGACAGCACACCTTCTCAACAACATCGAAAGCTGATGGACCAGGAGAAGCCTTGACCTGCTAAACCAGAGCTGAGACTCTTGAAGCAGGCAATCACGGCTTTGTCCAGATCCATGACTCAAGGTGACAGCCAGACAAGAGCTATCTAGCATCAAGGCTCCAAGAGGCATTATCAGAATAGAACCCAGCCACACAGATCTGATGCTGATGCTTCAGCTCTGACACTCATCCCAATCTGAAGGAAAAGGATCAGAACTGGTAGGGAAAATTGTCAGGGTGGAAGATGTAATTCTCTTCAGCTCCAACACTGGTACTCTCAGAACGCTCAAATCCTGGGGCTCTGAAATCGAAGGACAGAACAGAAAGGGAGATAAAACTGAATGGGAGGTGGAAGGAAGGCTCGCAGATCTGAAGGGAAATGGAGCCGGTGTAACCCCCCACCTGGATCTGAGCTTTGAGGAACTTTCTCATCATCCTATCCACTTCCACTTACAGTTCAGGAAGACTCCTGGAGGACCTGAGAGATGAGGTAGTGGACTGAGGTCTGGAGTGTTTTGGTGGAGTTTACATGAAGGGTGAACTGAGCTGAGAAATAGGATTGACAATAAACATGGGTGAGTGAGTTCTTGGCATATAAGAACTACTAGGAGTTGAATCAAATGGTTTTGGATCCAGGTTGAACAGCGGGAATGTCTAAACTAACTATTGAATCCAATGTTTTTCTCTTCGGATCCAAGAAAGTTGGATCCAATGATCTTTGCATTTTTTTGGAAGCTCTGAGAATGAAGAAGTCTTTGGAGACTTTGGTGGAGATCATTTCCTATGCTCCAAAGGAGACTTGGATGATTTGCTGGGGGTTTGAGCCCCAGAGGAGGAAGAAAAAGAAGGAGGTAATATTCCTTTGAGGACTAGCTTATTCCTCCTGTTAGCAATAGTCCTCAAGTTAAACGCGGCACAAATGGTACAGTTTGTACCCCGATGTGCTTCTCCTAAACAATAAACGCACTCCCTGTGGGCATCCGAGTTTGGAATTTTGTGTTCACAGAAAGTGCATTTTCTAAACCCTGTAGGATTTTCAGACATATTACTTTAACAATAACAAGAAAAAGGAATAGATAAAAAATTATATATCTATATCTCTATATATCTATATCTATATATGTCTATATTTATATATGGGTCTACTTTCTTTGATTGAAATACCATTATTTCGAACAAAGAAAATACGATCTTACTTTCGCGAAAGTGCACTTCAATGAAAGTGCATGTTTTGCAAATTCCGGTTCAGCGAACTGGCAATCTAAATAAAAGAGAGCACTACAGTAAGGATAAGGGAATATACCTGTTTCCCCACTGTAGTGCAATCTTGGAGTTTGTATATTTAATGTAGCAAGGGTGTGGGGGGCTTGCTCCCTGCAAAACTGAGTTTAAATTGTTATTTTTTATTTTAATTGCCTGTTTGCTGAACTGGAATTCGTGAAAGTGCACTTTTGTTGAAGTGCACTTTCACGAAAGTAAGGTTGTACTTTCTTTGTTCGAAAAAATGGTATTTCGATGAAAGGAAGTAGACCCATACATATATATAAACTTTTTTTTTTTGGTAAAGGCAAACTAAGATCATAGAACAAAGGACTACCAACAATGGCAGTTAAGAATACCCTATCTATCCGGGTAAAAAAAAAGGGAATATAAAAGGTATATATAAAGAAAGGTACCAACAATGGTATGCTAAAAGTTATCTTACTAAGGTAGAGTGCTAATGTATAGAAAAAAAATGAAAAACTAAGAAGGAGGAACTGTAAAATAAGTAATTGACTAGAAATAGGAATACAGAGATTTTATTAATCAAAAGCACTTACTACACAACCTGAAAAATGCTCAAAGAGTGGATCCATCTCTGTGTGAGATGGTGGCAAACGAGATCTGAGGTATTGGGTGTGGAATAGGACATTATTTGCAGAGGGAGGAGCTCCAGAGTTGGATCTAAAGTCTGTAGAATGCATCCAAGTTGGACCCAAAGTCAGATCCAAAACTCATATGTTGAGGAAGAATGAAAAGGACAATATCAAATCATACGTTCCCAGTTCTCTCTCTTTTCCATTACACTTCCAGCATTTGCTGTCCACCTGAATACAAATTTTCTCTAGTCTGCTTGGGCTATAAAATACCTACGCAAACACTTCCAATCAAAAATAAGAGTAAACCTCCCAGACTTTGTTGCACACTTGGGAGCCATACAGATGTCTTCCCATTGTTCTTTGTAAATTGCCTTCCCAGTGTCTCTTCCCAATCTTTTCTAATCTCCTCTGATAGATTTCTATACTTATCATGCAGTAGTTTGTACGTTCTACTAATTATTATTTTTTAATATTAGATTTTCTATTCTGGACTCAACTTAACACTCCACCAGAGCTGGACTTTCACTTAACACTCCCTATGTCCTCGCCTATACTTTGATATCAATTCCTGGTAGGGAAGGCAGTTCCTTACCTGCAATCTAGACTTCTGCTTGACCTCATCCCACTCTGTTATGTTTCCCTCAATATTTGCTCCCAGCTCCTTTGTCAATTTTTTTCCAGTAAATTCCAGACACATCCTTCCTATTTCATATGCCTGCAATTGTAGTCATCCCTATTAGCAAAATCTGCTTTCTCCTTTCTCATGCAGTTCTTAGATATGTGTGCATAACTTTAAAAATATGGCACCTGTAACATATGTCAGTGTTCAGAATGTATTATTAGGTAATGTGGTATCCTGTGTAACTGCACAGTCTGAAATACATGCTGATGATGCTGTTGGCCTTCTGGGTATTTATTTAGGTCAACCTGACTACCAGCTCTTACAAAGGATAGGGCTTCTGATATATGCATTTCATGTGCAATGTGACTTGTGGATACAGCAAGCAGACATTTAAAGTGCCCCAAGAGGAATTAATATTCTCTATAAACAAAGTGACCTTTGACAGAACATCAGATTATTAAGCCCGTATGTTATGAATGACAGGTGACCACAGCCATACTCAAGAATAATAAATGATACATGCGTTATGCCAAGAAGAAGAATGGATGAACAATTCTATACCTCTAAAAAGATGGGTGACTATTTCATACCAGAATAAAGAAAGGTTGGTCAATGTTATGCCCAAAGGAGGATAAACAGCCAGCCTTGTTTCCCATTATCTGGAGACTTCAGTCAAAAAGAGACAGACTTCTAGATGCAGGAATGTATATCACAGGTGAGTTTTGTTCGATTATTTCATTTATTTATTCATTTTTATTTAAGGTAAGTAGACTGGACCCACAGGGCCTTTTTCAGCTACAATTTGGATTCCTGAAATCAGAGACAGAAACAAATCACAATTATACAGGTATACAGAATTAAGCACTGCAGTTTACCTGAGGCACAGCTCAGACAGCAAGGAAGATTCATAGACAAAGCTTAGTCTTAATTTAATTATATAAAAGTAAGAATACGGAGAAACTTACGCTGAAAAATGCTATTTTATACAAAAGAACATGTTATCCATCAGGATATGGCTGTTCGGCCTGCTTTTAAATTGCTCAGATGACAAGAGATACCTAATAGCTAGTAAAAGTGCATTTAAAAGCTTGGACCCCAGCAGGAAAAGCCTTGGTGAAACATTCTGAAGACTAAGTGGGGAAACATTGAAACGGTTAGATGTGGACAGCCTCAAGGTGTGGATGAATAGTTTATAAGTTATGAGTCCCAAGGGTGGGAGAATGATCCAAGAAATGAAGTATAAAGTTGAACAAAAGCAGGAGATAACGTTAGCCATTTGGGCAACAGGTAGCACTTTTGCTTTAATGAGTCTGTTGCAGTGGTCTTTGAACTGGTGGGGCATGGATGAGCAGACCATATATCCTATTTAACATTACGTATTACCTACTGCAAATGAAAAAGCAACCTGTGATAATTCGTAGCAAACTATAGTACTAGACAGTTATTAAAACATTCTCTGCTATGGGGGCTTTGGCTTCAGGGGTTAGGAGACAAGCAGAATTGTAACAAATACAATTTACTACAGAAAGTGTCTAGATGAAGTAAAAAGATTAGATGAAATGAGGCACCGAACAAAGGAATCCCCATGTACAAATGATGGTATCAAGAGAACTGGAAAGATACTTACTTGTGCTAAAGAAAATCCCAGGGTGTTAAACCAAGTACAGATCATGGTAAGGTTGTCAGAAATGTCTGATGTTAGAGTTGGTGGGACATTTGCCAGAAGTCCATGTGAGCAAGTCATCAGCATAAGAAATGTAAAAATTGCTGAGAAAGAGAACATCAAAGATGTTAATGACCCGTGTAAATAATAGAGGCTCCACTGGTTGGTGGTAGAAAAAGAAATTGCCTATGCTAACACAGAAGGATCACTCATAAAGGCAGCTATTCATCCTACTGGGTAACATGAGGGAACACCTGTAGCATGATAGCTCTGCCAAGAGTTTTGCATACCAGACAAAGTCAAAGGCACTTGTTAGGGTTGTAAAGGTAGATATAGCTTCACTAAATTTGTTACTTCCCATATTTTGAAGGCTGTCATGTCAGAGAGATATGGAGGCTGCTAATATGCTGTATCAATTCCAAAAGCTGTGCTGCTGATGGTTGAGGAGGTCAGATGTGTTTTGGTCTCTCTCTTTCTCTCCGGTACTTCTGATAGTGGTGAAGGAACAGATAAGAGTATGAAAGGAAGATAGAAAATGAGGAGGCCCATGTGTAAAGAGGGATGCTGCAATGAAAGGGTTTTACAGATCTTGGAAAGTACCTTGAGATAGGCAAGCCCTATGAGGGTGCCAAAGGTTTAAAGACATCTGTGAGTGAGATCAGTAGAAAAAGAAGAAAAACTAGTTAAGGAAACCACAGAAGAACTGTGTTTTTTAAAACAATGTTGTTGTGTCTTTCGGCTTTTCCCAGTTAGGAGTCACCACAGCGGAACTCCTGTCCGCTAATGATTGGTAGTTGATTTTTATGTGCCGAGTTACCAGCCCTGATGCACAACCTTCAACGAAGGTACGCCCATTCATGCATGTCTCCACGCAGAAGACGCTCTAGCTGAGAATCAAACCGGACAGCGTCTTACTGTGAGACAACAACACTACCACAGCACCACCACCGCAGCCATGTTTTTTTAAAACAATAAAAATCACATATATAATGTATATGGCAAGACGGCTAGATACAACACCATCAAAGCTTGCAAACTGCTGTAGCCACTTATTTACTTCCTAAATGGACACAACCCAAAAACAAAAGGAATAGATGTAAAGTTTGAGAAAGGTATCAGGATACGTAATATCACCAATATAACTAAACAAGGGCCAGTGACTGGAAGCTTGAATTGTTGGACATGCACACACTGACGATGTCAGAAATGGAGGAAAAGATTTTGCCATTGTTCTCATTTTTCAGTTGCTTAACAAATTGTTAAATACCCCCAGAGCTCATCTGAAATTCCAAGTAGTCTGATTTGCTATGTTTTAGTACTTTCATTTTTTACAGTCCGTTCCTCTCCCTCTCCTGCCTTTAGCCCTTGTGTGTGTTAGTTATAAATTTAAATAGCCACCTCAAGTGAGTAATTTAAGATCCACAACCATAATTGCCAAGTTCCAGAATTCTGCATCTTTAACTGCAAATATATAAAAAAAACAAAGGTCGCCATTACAAAGAAGAGCATAAAGGTGAGTTTTTTGTACTTTTTAATGCTGTATCTGGTCAGTACCCCAGTGTCCAATGAGCATATGCTGCAGATAGTAGCATGCACTGGCAGCAGCTACAGGACATTAGCTTATAAATGCCCTTATAAACATTAGAAAACCAGTACATGTATTATGTTTTCTTTTTTAGTGTGTGCTTCAATGTTGTGGTCTGATGGTTGTTTCTACCTATTTCATCTAGAGCTGTTCAAATGCCTGAAGTCATGCAAGCATACCTCTCAGTCTTTTAGTGCAAGACTCATGGACAAAGCCAAAAAGTAATGATGGGTAAAGGCCCCAAATCAGGACATATGTTAAATATTGCTCTTATATAGACAGCTGCTGGTATAAGAGGTGTGGCATTAGTATGCATTTTCTGAAGGATATGAAGTCTAAAACTCAAACATCTGCCATTAGTCAGAGGCTACTTTCCTCAAAAATATGCCAAAAAGTACATACTTTATGAAGAACAGACCAACAATACGCAGTGAAATAACAGATAGCTGAAAGGCATGATGGTGAAGTATCTGTGCAGCTCTGGACAGAAGCATTTGGAATTACTATGTCTCCCCTCCCACCTTAGTAATGTGTGCTAACCCAAACCCTAACCCTGCCCCTAAACTTATCCATACACCTTACCTTAGCAAAATCTGTATTACTAGCATTACATAAAACAATTTAGACTGTCAAGACACATACGTACTCACACAACACTAAATCTATCTGCTTATCTAGCCTTTACTCTAAACCTAACCTGGAAACACTCAAACATGCACTAAACCTATCCTTTTACTTAACCGTTATCTTAATGCAAACCTGCAAACACTCACAGATACACTAAACTTATTCCTTTACCTCTCTTCTTCTAACCATACCCCACACACACTCATATCCCTAATACACACCCTTTACCTTAGACCTATTCCCTTACCTCTCTTCCTCTAACTCTACCCCCCACACCCTCATATCCCTAATACACACCCTTTACCTTAGACCTATTCCTTTACCTCTCTTCCTCTAACCCTACCCCCACACACAGACATTGCCAACATCCTAGCTGACAGGTTCAGCGCAAACTTCTCCCCCCCCCTTCCCACCAAAAGGTCTAATATCTATCCCAGCAGAGTGCTGCCCCCCTGACATCTCAGATGCTCAGGTAAGAGCTGCCCTCTCCAAAGCAAGAAACACAGCATCAATGGGACCAGATGGTGTCCCGGGCTGCATCCTACATGAACTCCAAGAAGAGCTAAACCCAAACCTAAAACTACTGTTCAATCTCAGCCTTACTACAGGATATGTACCCAAAGAGTGGCATACAGCAACAGTGGTCCCTCTCCACAAAGGTGGTGCCTCAACAGATCCTGGAAACTATTGTCCCATAAGTCTCACTAGCTTGGTCTGCAAAGCTATGGAAAGGATCATCATGGACCTTATAAATAAAGATATTGGGGACCTACAGACACTGGATCCTACCCAGTTCGGCTTTGTTAAGGGCAGATCCTGCCTCTTAAACCTGGTCAATTTCTTTGAAACAGTCACCAAGGCCATTGACAAGGGAAGGTGGTCCACACAGCCTACCTTGACCTCGCAAAGCCTTCGATACAATACCCTCGGGCATTATAGATAAGCTCACCAGCTTAAATATAAACCCCTATGTCACTAGATGGGTTGCAAACTGGCTCAAGGACAGAACCCACATGGTTAGAATAGCTGGAGCCATGCCAGACTCCAAACCAGTTACAAGTGGCGTCCCACAAGGCTCAGTCTTGGGACCTCTCTTGTTCGGTATATATTTCTCTGAGATATAGGCCAACATGGAAGGACTGTAGCTGACCAAGTTCGCAGATGACTGCAAACTGGGCACCATAATAGACTCTCCAGCCGACACAAGCATCCTCCAAAAGGGCCTCATAGAAACAGACAACTGGTGCCAGAGCCATGGCCTCAAGCTAAACGCCAAAAAGTGTATAGTCATCCCCTTTGGCAAAAACAAAGTGCCCACAAATTACCACATAGGTGGTAATCCATTAAGTACAGAAGAAGTAATTAGGGACCTGGGGACCCAAGTTGATAGCAATCTCTCATTTGACAACCACGTGGCCAAAGTGGTTAGAAAAACATTTTATACAGCCCACCTAATCGTGAAGGGATTCACAACTGGAGTTCATCGTGCCTCTTTACTCATCACTCATCAGGCCCATAATTGAGTACAATGCCCCTTTTGAGATGTACCTTACCAGACACCTGCAGCAACTGGAAAGACCCCAAAAGTACCTCACCAAGAGGATCAAGGGGCTCAAACAGATGCCGTATGCTGCCTGGTTAAAGAAACTCCAGCTCTACTCAGTGGCATACCGCCTGCTCAGAGGCGGTCTGTGCCTGACGTATAAAGCCATGTCCAACCCGGAATTAATGGACATGCTGCACCTCAGAAAATCTAAATCCCATCGAGCTCTGGCGGCAGGGACTTAAACCTCAGCACTGAAATAGATAGGACATGCTGGAGGGACAGATACATAACTCAGAGGCTCCCTTCACTCTGGAATAAAATCCCAGTCCAGGTTAGGCAGAGTCCCTCATTGACTCTCTTCAAGAGGAATCTTGATGAGTGGATGGGAGATCGTATGTTTACCCCGGGTATCACTTCTGTGTCACGGTTAGACAGAGGCACAGTATACTAACCTCGAAAAAGGGCATAGCAAAATTAATTTAAAATGGGTGGCGAAAGCCATACACACTCTGGCTAGGCTTATAAATGCCCTAGGGCAGATAGCCTAGTATGAACCTATGAACCTAATACACACCCTTTACCTTAGACCTATTCCCTTACCTCTCTTCCTCTAACCCTACCCCCACACACTCATATCCCTAATACACACCCTTTACCTTAGACCTATTCCCTTACCTCACTTCCTCTAACCAAACCTCTCACACACGCATACCTCTAATACACACCCACTTACCTTAGCCCTATTTCCTTACCACTCTTCTTCCAACCATACCCCACACACACTCATACCCCTAATACACACCCACTTAGCTTACACTTATTCCCTTACCTCTCTTCCTCTAACCCTACCCCACGCACATTCATACCTCTAATATAAACCCACTTACCTAAGTTGACAAAACATACAGAAAATTACAATACCATTTGATCAATTTGCCATTTGTATACACTACCTTTCATTTTACTCTGTTGATCAAAAAAAAAACAAGACCGCCCCATGGCTAGCCAAAGATACCAAAAATCTTATGCAAAGAGATAAAGCCTGGAAAGCATACCATCAATACAAGCAGCCTGAAATTTTACTTAAATACAAACAACTCTGCAACCTTGCTAAAAAACAAGTAATCAGAGACAAAAAGTCTTACTATATCAAACTTCAGTCTAACCAATCAAAAAACCCCAAACAGTTCTGGAATTCCATTAATTCTCTTCTCAACCCAGCTACCAAAAGCAACCCCTGCTCTGACATCAGCAAATCTGATCCTGAAATACCATCTTTATTCAACTCCTTCTTCACCAACTCCATAGCCGAACTGACCAAGACCTTCCCCAACAATAACCCTTCCCCTCAACCTATCCAGTCTTCCTCACCCCCTACACATCCTCCTCCAATATTTGAGCTTAAACCCATCTCAACCTCCCACATAAAAAAAATTACTCTCTAAACTAAAACCATGCTCCAATGCCCCCGACAATATCCCATCCTCCTTCCTAAAAACAGCCGCAGATGGTATCGCTCTCCCCATTAGCATCTTGATCAATAGATCCATGCTGGAATATTATGTGCCAAAAGTATGGCATGCTGTCTTTATTCTACCTCTCCATCATAAAGGAGGCAAAAACAATAGCATCTCAAACTTCCGCCCCATATCTATCCTCTCCCCAATCTCTAAATTTCTAGAAAAATGCATCCACCTTCAGCTTATGCCATTCCTAACCAATCCCCAACTAATCACTCCTACCCAACATGGCTTCTGACCTGGCCATAGTACCATCACTGCCCTTCTCTCCTTCTTAGACACAATAAATCTTGCCCACGACTCTGTAAACATAGTATTAACAGTTCTACTAGATCTGTCCAAGGCATTCGATACCATCTCCCATACCCATCTCCTAAACCATCTTTCTAATCTTAATCTCTCCCAGAATACCTTATCCTGGTGCTCCAGCTATCTTTCAGACAGGTCCCAAGCTGTAAAATGGGGGAAAGGCACCTTAACCTTCCTTCGTACCCCCACTGGGGTACCCCAGGGATCCATACTTGATCCAATGCTATTCAACATTTTTATTAACGACTTTCACAAAGCCCTACCCAACACCAAAATTGTGCAATATGCAGATGATTCTACTTTAATCTGCTGCGCCTCTAACCTTCCAGAGTTCCAAACAGTGACCCAAACTGCTTTCAACACTACTGAAAATTGGATGCTCCAAAACCACCTCTCTCTAAATGCCAACAAATCCAAAATACTTCTATTCTCTCCCTCAAAAGCTTCCCCTCTAGATAAAAACTCATTCCAAATTATTAGCCAAAACAACTCTACTATAGAAGTTGTTCCCTTCGCCAAACTACTTGGTGTTATTATTGATGAACACCTAAAATTCGATACTCACATCCAGCAAAACATTAAGAAAACCCATATAAAACTTGGTATGCTATACAGAAACATCCACTTCCTCTCTCCTTCCACCAGACAAACTCTTGCCACTACCTATCTTCTCCCCTCACTAATGTATGGTGCTCCTCTACTAACAAATTTATCTGCCTCTCTCTCCTCCAAATTGGAAGTCTGTGATAATAAAATTTCCAAATTTGCAACCAAAGCCAAGTTCTTCTCCCATCATTGTACTGCCCTTCATCTGTAAAATTGACTTGAACTCTCCAACCATCTGGATTATCTCCAAATCACCACAACCCACAGACTCATTTTCCAGCCTACTAAGTGCCCTGCACTAACTAACATCCTTCAACCTTACACCCCTCGCAGAACTTTCAGATCTACTCACCAAAACCTAATCACTGTCCACAAACCCAGTCGTCCTGCTGGTTAGCTTCTGCTATCCTTTTCCTTAGCTAAAACATGGAATTCTCTTCCTTCTTCTCTAAGGACTTGTGAAAACTTTAAATCCCTATCTTTCCTCTAACAGGAAATGCAACTGCAATCTCTCCCCTTACCTAATAATCATTCCACCCTTTAAACTCTTGACTTACTCTGACTTCAAGCTAACCTAACATAAATGTACATATTGTAAATAACATAATTGTACTAGGTAACCAAAGAATGTATGACTGTTTCTCTTGCATGAAATGAAATTGTAATTGCCTTCTCTTTACTATAATTGTATCTGTAACTAAAGTATGTAATGCGTAGCTTTTTGTAACTAAACTATGTACTGTGGAGCTTTTCTGCCTGGGCCTCCACTGAAAACAGGCTCCCTGAGCCCAGTGGACCTCCCCGGTCATCAAACTGGAAATATAATAATAATAATAATAATAATAATAAAAAATCAAAGCAGGATTTGACAAAATATAGTGCAACTGTGCAAGCATACATATACAGGTGGTATAACTGTGGCATATATCTGGTCAGGTACATGCCGAAAGGGGAATTACACTCAATGATGAAGACACTGGAGAGTATGAATGTCTCTCCAAATACCATCATATTGGGAGACTTCAACTACCCGAACATAGACTGGGAACATTACTCAAGCCCCAACACCCTAGCCCAAAGGTTCCTAGAATTCAAAACTCAAATGCGATGGAACAACTAGTCACCATTCCCACAAGAGGAGACAATATACTAGACCTGATCATCACAAACATGGGGACAAAATGCTCCACACCGGAAGTATATCCCTCTTTAGTAAGATCAGACCATAAATTAATCTCACTGGAAATCCACATCCCGCCCCCACCCCCTGCACAAAAGACCACAGTGAAGAACTTCTCAAAAGCCAACTTCACACTTCTTAAGACTGAAGTGGTATCCTTCAAGGCCCCTGGGCCAGTGGAAATCACAACCCACACTGCTGAATCCTTTACAAATGCCTTCTATGGGCACCTTCAAGAATGCATGGATCATGCAATTCCAAATAAAACCAAGACTCATTCACCCAAAGGCGTCTGGTGGACCCCAGCCATAAACAAACTTTACAACAGGAGGAGGAAGCTACTACATGACAGAGCAAAATCCCTAAAGGGAAGGCATCTCTGATCAGTACTAGCAAAAACTACGATCACTCATAAAATCATCCAAGGTCAACTTTGAGAGAAAAAAAGACACAAAAGACAATCACAAGGCCTTCTTTAGCTATGTTAGAAACCTGGGTGGAAACTCACAGATATGCTCAGAGTTAGTCCAAAATTACACAAAATACACTGAACCCACTGACATTGCCAACATTCTGGCAGACAGGTTCAGTGCAATCTCCCCTCCCCCATGTCTCCCCCTCCCCAAAGGAGAAATAACCATCCCAGCAGAGTGTAGCCTCCCTAACATCTCAGATGCCCAGGTGAGAGCGCCCTCTCTAAAGCTAAAAACACAGCATCAATGGGACTGCTGTGTGCTACATGAACTCAAGAGGAACTAAACCCACACACAAGGCTGCTGTTTAATCTTAGCCTTACTACAGGATACGTGCCAAAGAGCAACAGTGGTCCCACTTCACATAAGCTTGACGAGCCTGGTCTGCAAAGCTATGGAGAGGATCATTATGGAACTCATAAACTAAGACATTGAGGACCTACAGACATTGGATCCCACCCAATTTGGCTTTGTCAAGGGCAGATCCTGCCTTTTGAACTTGGTCGACTTTTTTGAAACAGTCACAAAGGCCATTGATGAGGATAAGGCAGTTCACACAGCCTACCTTGACCTTGCAAAAGCCTTTGATACAATACTCCACTCGGGCATCATAGACAAACTCACCAGCTTAAATGTAAACCCATATGTCACAAGATGGGTTGCAAACTGGCTCAAGGACAGAACCCACAGGGTCAGAGTTGCTGGAG
Organism: Protopterus annectens; assembly: GCF_019279795.1. Classification (NCBI taxonomy): domain Eukaryota; kingdom Metazoa; phylum Chordata; order Ceratodontiformes; family Protopteridae; genus Protopterus; species Protopterus annectens. The sequence continues at coordinate 133,509,657 of NC_056726.1, read as the reverse complement.
CTATGTCAGACTCTAAGCCAGTCTCAGTCCTGGGACCTCTCTTGTTCAGCATTTATTTTTCGAGGTACAGGCAAACATAGGAGGATTGTGGCTGACAAGATGACTGCAAACTGGGCGCCATAATTGATACTCCAGCAGACACAAACATCCTTCAGAGAGGCCTCATAGAAACGGATAATTGATGCCAGAGCCATGGCCTTAAGCTGAATGCCAAAAAATGTATAGTCATACCCTTTGGGAAAAACAAGGTACCCACAAATTACCACATAGGTGGCAATCCATTAAGTAAGGAAGAGGTAATCAGGGACCTAGGGACCCAGGTTGACAGTAACCTCTCATTTGACACTCACATTGCCAAAGTGGTTAGGAAGACCTTCTATATTGCCCACCTTATCATGAAGGGTTTCACATCTAGATCAATAGAGGTCATTGTGCCCCTGTACTCTTCTCTTATCAGGCCAATGATTGAGTACAATGCCCCATTTGGGATGTATCTTACCCAACACCTGCAGCACTTGGAAAGACCCCAAAAGTTCCTCACCAAGAGGATAAAGGGTCTTAAACATATGTCATATGCTGCCCGACTGAAAAAACTCCAGCTCTATTCAGTCGCATACCGCCTACTCAGAGATGATCTGTGCCTGACGTACAAGGCCATGTCCAATCCAGAATTAATGGACATGCTCCACCTCAGAAAATCCAAATACATCAGAGCCACGAGAGCAAGAGACTTAAACCTCAACACAGAAATAAATAGGACATGCTGGAGGGACAGATTCATAACCCAGAGGCTCCCTACACTCTGGAACAGAATCCCTGTCCATGTCAGGCAGAGCCCCTCGCTGACTCTATTCAAGAGAAATCTTGACGAGTGGATGGGAGATCGCAGGTTTACCCCGGGGGTCATCTCTGTGTCACTACTAGACAGAGGCACAGTAAATTAAACCCTAAATGGGCATAGTATCCTCATCCTAAGGGGAGGTGAAAGCCACACACACTCTGGCTAGGCTTATAAATGCCCTAGGGCAGATAGCCTAGTACGAACCTATGAACCTATGAACCTATGATGGGTCTCATAAGGGTCAAATAAAGTGGCACTATGAGTTCCTTAGACCTGGATAACATGCCCTAACTTATAGGTTTGGCAATACAGAATAATTTTCTTACTTCCTTGGCCACATGTTGGTCAAAGGCCAGATTAGTGTCTACATATGTTCTCAAACCCTTGACTACCGGGCCATCACTTATAGGTTTCTTATCAATGGAGTAATTAGCCTGGGTGGCAGTTTTCCTAAAAGGCACTATAATGCATTTCTTGGCATTGAGTTTTTGTCCATGACTTTGGCACCAGTCATTTGTCTGTGCTAGACCCTCTAGTAAGATGTTTGTGTCATGGAGGGAATCTACGATAAATCCTGATTTGCAGTCATCTGCAAACTTGGTCAGCCAAAGGCCTTTGACATTAGCCTTTACCTCTGAGAAGTAGATGCCAAATAGTTCTCCACTGGCCTCCTATGCCCTGCCTGTGAGCTAGCTGTCAACCCAGTGAATTATATAGAGGTTTGTGCCCAGTTTGGTGAGTTTGTCAATTATACTCGAGTGGGGTACTGTATCAAATGTTAAAACGCATTTAAATACTTCATTTAAAATACATCATCTAAAAATCAACCAATTTTGGCAATTAGCGTTGAATGTGACTGAATATCCAGGTTTAAATGAACACTATTCTATAACTAGTGTTTTGAAACTAAAAACTTTAAAGAGATAAGAACAGTTTGTTTTAAACAACTTTTGAATCGAACTGTATGTATATATGTGTGTGTGTGTGTGTATCTATCTATATATATATATATATATATATATATATATATATGTATATATATATATATATATATATATATATGTATGTATATCTAGATATATATATATATATATATATATATATATATATATATATATATATATATATATACACAAGACCCTCAAACTCTCTCCTTATAGCACATCTGAATATACGCAGCATAAATAATAAAATAGCCTACCTTCATGCACTTCTAGAAGTGCATTCTTTTGACATCCTATGCCTTACAGAAACCTGGCTAAAACCAACAACCCAGGATAATGAAATTACTCCACCTGGATATAATATTTTCAGAATAGATCACTCATCCAGAAAGGATGGGGGTGTAGCCATCCTATTCAAATCTGAGCTGCAAGTTACTTCTTTTGATATGCAGCTTCCTACAAGTAGTAATGCTGAAACTCTTACAGCAAAATTACAAATCAATACCTTCAAAGCCATTTATTTAATACGATCCTACCTTCCTCCTGGAAATAATATCAATACCCTAGAAAACATCTTTAGCTGGCTCTCTACTACTTACCCCAAGAAACCATAGTACTGGGTGACTTTAATATTGACTGGACTACCTGTATCTCACCTAACCCAACAACCCATATAAACCTATATGGCTTTTCCCAAATAATTATTTCCCCTACTAGAATCCATAAATCTAATAACAAAGAAAGCACCTTAGATTGGATCCTTGTTAACAACCATCCCTTGTCTTTCAAAGCAGGCATCCTTCCAGATGACATTAGTGACCACTCTCTAACCTTTGTATGTAGACCAAAGATCAGCATTCCTAACTCTAACTTATTTACAACTACTCGGTTTAACAAAAATTTTAAAGAAGAAAGCTTCCAAACCGAACTTAAGGCATGTGACTGGTCACCTCTAAAATACCTACCACTAGAGGAAGCAATGTTATATTTCAACACTAAATTCCTACAAATCTTAGACTATCATGCCCCTGTTCAAACCATCAGAAACATCAGAAAAACTGCTCCATGGCTTACAAAAGAAACCAGACAAAAAAATCATATTTAGAAATACAATTTGGGCCAAATGGGGAACTACTAAAAATCCAATAGACCACCTATATTTTAAGCAACTGAGGAACTCTACTAAAACTTCTGTACTCCTTGACAAGAAAAACTTCTACTTTAGATTCCAACAAACCCACCAGCACAAACCACAAATATTTTGGTCAGGAATAAATAAGCTCTTACATCCAGGCCACTCCAAAACACCAACACCAACAGGCTCTACCCATGACAATCCTAAACTTATTGCTAATGCCTTCAATACCTTCTTTCCTGATGCAATCCAATCTATTACCCCCGTTACCACAACCTGTCACCCACTTTAACTAACCTGTCTCCCTCATTTCATCTACAACCTGTGCCTACATCTGTTATCTGCACCCTTCTCCAAAGACTTAAACCAGGCACCCCTTCAGCTGACCTCCTACCAGCTGAATATCTACAGAAATCAGCTAAAGTCATAGCCTATCCCATCTCCATACTTATAAACAGAACAATCACTGAAGGAACTATCCCAACTATCTGGTAAATCTCCCATATCATTCCTCTTCATAAGGGTGGTGACTCTACTGAACTCTCTAACTTTCGCCCTATAGCCCTACTCTCTCCACTAGCAAAAATAATGGAGAAGTGTATCCACCGACAACTACTTGACTACTTTCTCCATAACAATTTACTTGCCACCTGTCAACATGGCTTTAGACCATTCCACAGCACAACGTCTGCCCTTTTATCCTTTTCTGATCGTATCAACAAAAATCGTAATAACAACTCCCTATCATCGGTACTCTTTATTGACCTCTCAAAAGCCTTTGATATGGTTAACCATCATCTTCTTTTGGATATTCTTAAATCTCTCTCACTTGATACACAGGCATTGGTTTAAGTCCTACTTAGAAAACAGACAACAAGCTGTGCTCTGGGACAAGGAACTCTCTACACACCTCCCTGTTTCCCTTAGCGTACCTCAGGCTCTATCATAGGCCCTCTCCTATTCCCCATTTTTATTAACGATCTAAATCTTACAATGCCTCAAGCCACCTGCATAAAATATGCAGATGACTCTACGCTAATTTGCTCTGCTACTTCCTTACCCAAACTCCAATCGCTTACCCAGAATGTATTCAATAAAGTTGAACATTGGTTCCTACAATGCTACCTTCTCCTTAATGCCAAAAAAACAAAATTATTGCTCTTCAATCCTACAATAAAGTCCTCTCAATTAGCCCGTACAGTGACATCCAAAAATGGTACTGTAATATCTCCAGAACCTACCACCAAACTCTTAGGAGTGATAATTGACCATAATATTACCTTCAATATACACATCAATACCACCATAAAATCAGTTAATAGAAAGTTAGGCACCCTTTACAGAATTAAACCCTACTTTACCCCCACTGCCAGAACTACTATTGCCCACACCCATTTCATCTCCACACTACTCTATGCCTCTCCCATTTATACCAATATTTTCAAAAAGCAGTCTTAACAAACTGGCACTCACCTATAACAACACAGCTAGATTTGCCACAAACTCCCCATTCAGAACCCACCATTGTCAGAATCTAAAACAACTTGGATGGCTTGCATTCCAAAATCAACTATTATTTCAATAACTTACTATCACACACAAGATCTTGTATCAAAAGGTCCTACTAATACTCCAATACTAACTAGTCTTATCACCCCCTACAAAAATCTCTCAACCCTTTGCTCAGCCAATAGGTGACTAGTAACTATACATAAAGCCAACAATAAGGCTGGGGACACACTGTTCTCAAACACTGTAGGGAAATCTTGGAACCGGCTCCCCAGTGAACTCTCATCTCTCTCCTCTACATCTCTATTCAAAAAGCAACTTAAGGAATATCTCCTAACTCACTGGCTATGCCCTTGCACAAATCCTGACTAAAACTCTCCTCTGTCATTTTTTATGCCTAGATTTTCTTAATACTCTCATCCTATCTCCTACCAACCGCTGTGAATATATGATATTCAGTCTACTAAAGTTACTACTAACATTGCCTTTCCTTAATCTGCTATTGAGCTTGATACTCACCTAGCATGTGCTTTTCTTGAGAAACAGAACTCTACCTTAGTTTAACCTGCCACAGAGCTTAAACTTGCTTACAAGCTCTACCCTAGCTTCTTTTAAGAATTATTGCTTGTACACAATTGTAAACCATATTAGTACTATGATGGTATGTAACACTCTTGCTTTTCTACTTGTAATTATGTACTGTAACTTTAACTGTAGTGGAGCTTTTCTCCCAGAGTCTCTACTGAAAATGGACATGTGTCCAGCTAGACTAGCCCGGTCAACAAATGTAAAGTAAATGTAAAATAAATATATATATATATATATATATATATATATATATATATGTGTGTTTGTTTTTTTTTTTCCACTGTATAACTTTAGGTTTGTATGTAAGCAATTGGTTACAACTAGAGGTTTGGATTTTATATATTCTGTGATTGGCTCATATGGTGGGTTTGTCTATTCATCTGTATTTGATTAGTTGTTTTTAAGATGATGTATTTTAAATTAAGTATTTAAATGAGTTTAATTAATTTGTCTGATGAAGTCTTGCATTTTACAAGACTAAAGCACTTACATACTGTGTTGTTACGAACCGTGTTGCTTTTGCTATGTGGAGATACTAAATACTTTTTTACGCCTTACACAGTTTGCTGTATAGTGTGATTATTCCTGCACTCTTGTTCCTTTTAGCAGTTTGTGTTGTTTGGTTCCCAGTATTGTATCAAATGCCTTACCCAGGTCCAGATAGGCAGTATGCACTGTTTTCCCCTCATCCATTGCCTTGCTGACCTTCTCAAAGAATTCCACCAAGTTTAGTAGGCATGCCCTTTCCTTGACAAAGCCAGACTGGGTTGGGTCCAGTGTGTGAAAGCTGTCTATGTCTTTGTTGATCATTTCCATGATAATTCATTCCAGGGCTTTGCATATTAGACTAGTCAAACTAATAACACTGTGGTTTTCAGGGCTGGTCGATGGTCCACACTTGCAAAGTAGGATAACAATTGCAATAACAATTGCAGTCCTCCATTCTCATGGTACAAAGCCTGTTTTGATGCTATAGCTGACTCAAGTGGTCCTGACAGGTCATGTTTCAAGCTATTTAGGCTTCATCCTGAGATACTGTTGGTGGCCAACGAGTCCATGTCTTTAGTCTTAACAAGCACCTGCTCCCAGTTAATACTGGGAGGGGGGGTTATGCTAGTACGTGTTTCATGGGGGGATTTGGGGTGGAGTGTGGGAGTGAAAGATGAGTTGAATTTGTTTGGCTTGCAAATTCTCTATGTCACTCTGCTCAATGAAGGTGGCACCAGTGACCACCAGTTTGGCACACTGATGTGTGCAGCCTTTAAGGTTTCAGACATAGCTGTAGAAGGCTGAGTCCCTATCAGTTGATCAAGTTTTCAGAAACTCGAAATTCATATGGTCGAGACCATATGATTGAGTTTTTGAAAACCCAAAGCTTTTGAATGGAGATTGCTGTACAGTGCAGATCAAAAAATGTACCCTTTTCCTACTTGTAGTGTGATCTCGTAGTTACTGTATATAATTTGCAGGGGGTGTGAGGTGCTGGCAGGTGCGGTGCGTCTTGCTGCCCTGCAAAAATGTAAAAAAGGTAGATTTTTGTGTTTTTTTTATTTTTTTTGATATTTGAATTTTCTGAAACTTGAATTTTGAGTTTCTGAAAACTCAGTCATCTGACGTAGACTCAAAAGGCCTTGTCTTCAGCCTGTGAGGCTATGATGACCTTGTAATTGGCCTTGCTTGACTTAATTAGTCCTCTTAGTTTTCTGTTTATCATTATGGGAGTTGCTCTTCCTGATTTTAGCCATGATTTTTTTTCTTTTTCTTATATACCCTATTAAGCTTAGGATTCCACCAGTGTGGTCTGCTTTTAAGAGTTTACTTTGAGTTTACTTCTAGTAGGTACAGCAGCCTCTATACAGCCATTTGCATGGTTGTACAGGGTCTCTGTGAACAATTCCACATAGGTTGCTGTAAACTAAGGGTTGGGACAGGCAATACATTTTGATAAACTATCACTTCATAAGATGTAGTTTGCTTTGGAATAGTTCCTAACTGTTACAGAGTTTGCTGGGGTTACTCAGCTGATTTTTACTGCAGTGAGGCTGCAACACTTGGTGGGTGCAGCACTCTCCCATGTTGCTGAGTACCAGAATCAGCATGTTGACACTCTGGTGGTTGTGCACACTATCTGGTCAAGGGTATTTGTGTTAATAAAGTCCAGAAATTGTTGTGCCTGCAAGTATGAGGCAGTGTATATTTCCCAGTCTATACAGGTGTAGTTAAACGTTCCCAAGAACAGGGTATTTTGTTTAATGGTAAGTGTCTTCAGTAGGTCTAGGTATTAGCTATGAAATTCTAGGGACATACAGGGTGACCTGTAGCTTGCTAGGATATGATATGGGACTTTGTCTATGGTGAGCTGCACATGGATAAATTCTAGGGCATCATCTTGTTTAATCAATGTAGTTATGCTTTTTTGCTAATATAGTTTGAAACTCCTCCACGTTTTGTCCCTATCTGTGCAGTTTATGGTCTAAATGTGTAGAAAACACTGAAACCTTACACTAATAAAGTACTTTATGCAGATTTAATCCATGTCAAGTTAAAGGCACAGATGTCTATATTCTCCAGAGTGAGGAAAACATATAGGGTGTGGAACTTTTTGTCTAGGCTCCCAGCATTGAGCAGTAAAACAGTAACACCTTTAAGTTTCTTTGGGTTTTATTTGCTCCGTAGGTATGTTTATCAATTTGGCATTGGCCAAAAAAGGCTCTAAGGGGGGGTGAATAAAATTTTAGCAATATTCAGAAGCCTAGGGGAGACAGATGTAGACAATCCTTTGCAAAGCAACATGATCTGTTAACTATGTCCTCCCATGTAGACAAATATTGAATCCCCCTGAAAAGACACCAAAAACTAAGCCAATTATTGAAGTCAATCATCTTTTTTTGTACAGTGGTATCATCCTCAGTGAAGGCAGCATGTTGCTCAGTATAAGGCACATACCTGACTGAAACACATATCAGGAAAGATCAATGATGTCTCTCATCATATAATCCAGGGAAGTACATATCTGGTTGTTAACTCCTACATGGACTATGATATCGTCATACTAGTACCTGTGGATAGTGACTTGAGAGCATGAGTAACTTGATGGATCCTGGATTCAGATAAGCAACTAACCATCATCTTCTCCTTGTCCTGTCTGGTGAGTGGGATGTCTGTGTCACACAATGGAGTCCCCAATGACAACAACCCTGAGTAATGCATTGGCTTGCCTTATGGGCTTTTCTTTTGTGGCTCCACTGGGTGTAGGCATATGTGTGGTGTTTGCTGTTGCTTTTGGTAAGTTCTTTAGAGATTGTTGATGATGGATGGGTGGTTGGCATAGTGGTTATGGTGTTTACCTTAGACATGATATGCAGGGTTTGATTCTTACGTGGGGTAATTGGCTAGGCTTAAACTGGCCTACACGGACAGTTAGTCTAGTACTAATCTCTGAACCTATAGGTGCTCCTGTTGATAGGCAAAGGAGGTCTTTGAGGTTTGGGAAGGTTGCTTTTTAGTGCCTCAGCATAGCTTGGTTATGTGTGTGGTCAACACTATGCATGGTGGATGCAGTGTGGGTGTTCTTAACAACCTTGTTTGTATGCAAGATTTTTGTCTGCTGTGAAAATGTGTATGTGAATCTCTCATACAGTGCTTGTTTTTTTAAGGGTTAAATGGTTATCTATGAACATCAGACAACAGCTGCATTGTCTCAGGATGCCCACATCTACCAAGCTGGCTATGGAGGCATTTGGAAATTGCATATACATGTTATCCATGGCTATACTGGGGTGGGCTACTGTAGATAATAGACTGGGTTATACAGAGGTCTTCTTTGGTGGTCTATGGCGTTTAGCACTATACTAGGTTAGATTGTGCTAAGATCTGACAGTAGTGCTGTTTAATATGCAAACTAGATGCTCTAAGCTTGTCTCCACACAATGGCTTTGTTTTATCAACACTAAGTTACAGGTTACAGTTCTAAGGGAAGTTTTATGATAAAATTTACATCTGGTCATGAGCAAAATAAGGGACTTGAGATAGGTAGCTGGGAAGAGTAATGATAAGGAAAAGTAAGAAGTAAAATAGCAGTGAGATGACTGAAAAATGGTGATTTGCAGGGGTGGCCCGTGCTATTGGACTGCAGCCCCTCAACTTTAAATTAACAAAAATAAAAAGAAATAAATAGAAAAAAAAATTTTAAAAATCGCGGACTTTGCACATGCGCACTAGTCCGGACTGCTGCTGAGACAGTCTGGAGCATGCGCAGATTGTCTCAGCAGCAGTCCTGACTGGGAAACATGGAGAACAGAGCTCCCAGAAGTCTATGCAGTTTTAAACTGCATAGACTGTCCTGGGAACTCGCTGGGGTCGGACTGCAACGTCAGCAGTCAAGGATCTCGCGCGACGGGCAGGGCCTGGATTGGAGTTTGCTGCAGTCTCGTCGGGGGAAGATCTCGAGATGGGCAGGGTCAGATGTGCGCGGGTTCAGATGTGCGCGGGTTTTGGATAGGGATCGGATGTGCGGTGGTGGTTTACAGGCAGGATGTTTTATGAACTACAGGTAAGTGTGTGTGTGTGTGTGTGTGTGTGTGTGTGTGTGTGTGTGTGTGTGTGTGTGTGTGTGTATAAATGCCCCAGGTGCAATATACTGGTGGTTAGACTCATGGTCGTGTGGTAGGGAATACCTCAGGCTTGAACCCTGTATCCTGTATGCAGGTGTTAAAGACCTGTATTCCCTACCCACCACCATTTGTAAAAAAATTGCAGATTTTTGCCTCATATTTGATTTGATCTATTCCTCATAATATCTGTGGTTTGTAAATATTGCAATGCTTGATATTTGATGGTGCAGTGGTAGCATTGTTGCCTCATAGCTGCAGGTTCTTGGGTTTGATTCTTGGCTGGGGTGCCTTCTTTGTGGGGGGGTCTGTATCTTCTCCCTGTGTTTGTGTGGGTTTGCTTTTGTGTCCTCCCATGTTACAAAGACATGTCTGCATTATTTCTTCCTGGGCCTCTGCTGAAAATTGTTTTTTTTTGTTCCAAGTCAGACTGTCCTGATTAACAAATGTTAAATAAAATTGACAGGCATTTGAATTTCAGACTTCAGGTTTCTGAATGTTTACTTCCTTACATATTTGATGGTGCAGTGGCAATATTGTTGCCTCACAGCTATAGGTTTTCTGGTTTGATTCTTGGCTGGGGTGCCTTTTGTGTGGAGTCTGCATCTTATCCCTGTGTTTGTGTGGATTTGCTCTGGTGTCCTGCCATTTTACAAAGACATGTGTCTACAGTATTTCTCCCTGGGCCTCTGCTGAAAATTGTTTTTGTTCCATCAGAAGTAAAATTGACAGGCATTTGAATTTCAAACTTCATATTCTTCAGAAAATACATAGTAAAACAACTTTTTATTCTAGCAATAAATATATAGTAACACAACCTTTTATTATAGCAATTTTTTAAGTTTATAAGATGACTATTTGAAATTTGTCCTTATTTTTCGGACTGTAATACCCTGTTATTGGCTTTGTCCAGGTTTTTGTGCTAAGGTTGACAGCTATGACAAGAACTGAATTCACTGAATATGTTTGAGGGCTGTATTCCCTCATTATTGGGTTTGTCCAGGTGTTTTGTGCTAAGCGGTTGACAGCTATGGTGAGAACTGAATTCATTAAATGATAGCCATTTAAGTTTCAGTCTTCCTCTCTTTCACAAAGCAGCTGATTTGGCGTAGTGGTATGTCGCTCTTGACTGTTTTGCACAGGGTCCTTGGCAGCAAAATGTACAGTGGTAACACAGCATTTTTCTTTCACAAAGCAGGTGATTTGGCATAGTAGTATGTTGTTCTGACTCTTCTGCATGGGGACCTTGGCAGTAAAATGTATGGTGGTAACACAGCATTTTATTCTAGCAGCTTTCCAAGATTATACAAGCAATGTTTAATGTGTCCCTAGTTTTTGCCCTTTTGGCCCACCCCAATAAATTTGGCTTTTTCCAGACTTCTTGTGCTGCGAAGTTGAGATGCAGTTGAGTATTGAGTAGATTTTACAAGGAGCTGAGAGCTGCAGGGGAAGAGAAGTTTAGTGCTGATTATACTAAGTCAGCTCACATTGCTAATAGCACAACAGGTTGTGTACTTGCTTTTGATGCAGAAGAGCAATTTTTAGTACTGTTTATATGTTCCCCCAATATATTTGGCCTTGTTCAGATTTACTGCATTAACAGGTTGAGAGGTACATGCAAATAAATTGCTTTATAGAATTAGGCATAGCCAACCTCTCAACTGTCCTATTTTTGGCTCAAAATGTTGCTCTTCCCCGTAATAATCCCTCCGCAAAATAGCAATTTTGGAAGAAAACATGGAGGGTTTACAATTAAGAAATAACTGTAATAATCAAAGTTATAGATTACTTGAAATGCATGTAGATTCTTTTATTTTGTCAGCTGCTCAAGTTAGCAGTACTAATATTAAAGTGTCCCTTCTTTGACAGGTTCCCAGCTGTATTGTGTGGCTATTTTATATTTTTGCATCACATTTTTGGTCCATTTTTCATAAAATTGTGTTTTTTGGCAAATTAGTGACAAATTACTAAAGACTGAAGTTAGAAAATAATGACAGACATTTGAGTTTCAGATTTTATACCCTTCAGAAAATTCATACTAATACAAGACCTATTCTATTATCTTTCTAAGTTTATTAGAGCAATATTTAAAAATTGTCCTTATTTTTGGGCCTTTGTCCCACTTCTGTGTATGGCTTTGTCCAGATTTCTTGCTCTGAGGTTGAGAGGTATGACAAATGTGCCAGGGCCATCACAGTTAGCCAGAGACATTTCAAATTGTGACATACTTGTTGCACCCCACTCCCCCATGTCGTGACTCTGGATGTGTCCAAGCAAGGCAAGGAGAAGTTATGGAATGTAAATGTGCAGTGTGTCTCCCCATCCAAGGTAGACACAAGTACTACAGTGGCTTTTCATCTGTCCCTGATTTTGCAGAACGGTCTGGTTTCTGTCATATTTTTGTACTGTTGATTTATGCTTATTACTCAGATTTATGCTTATTACTCAGAAAGTGCCTGTTGCTCTGTGTTTAAGTAGCAATGCTTTAATGACCATAAGGTAAGCTTGTCTGAGATCATAAGATGCAAGTAAGCTTTAATAAGCATAATGTTAAAGAATTGCCAACACTGAAAGCCTTTCTGTTGTTGCCAAGCAGAGAATACTTGACTAGATAATGTATAAGCCTTGGGTATTAAAGGACAGGATTCCATTATTTTAAAAAGCACATTACACTTGTTGGAGACTTCCAGTCATTTCTACAGACTTTACCCGTAAACTAAACAGAATGCCAATCATGTGTGGTCCATAACCTGTACAGTAATCCTTTAAGCAATGTATCTTGAGCTTGTTTCTTGTTTGCTTTTCAGTTTTTACTTTGATCATGTTTTCCCCATGAAACAAGTAGATAGTTGTCAGGCAGCAGGTCTTTTTTGGATAAGAAACATTTTTACATGTGGGGGCATCACAGATATTTCTACTTTCAGCATGTTACTTGGTACTTTAATAAAGCTGAATATAAATTATAATTAGAACTGCAGTGCAAGGAGAAGTGGTTTGAGTTGAGTGCTGCTTGTTTTTCTTATACTTGATTTTGACTGGCATTCCAGTAATGTATTTAAAAAGTAATTTATTTTTTCATGCCTCACAACCTTTTGTTTCCATCTAGATATTAAGTAAGCTGTCATGCAGCCAATGCATTGAAATATTTTTATTCTTCTACACTTATTTTTTTCTTGATTGGACTCTCATAATGATGGTTTGGCACCCAGGGCAGCGTATTTAATTAAAGTTAGTTTTTATGGTTTTGAGCATAGCTCCTCCCCTTTCTAGTTGGCCACACCCCTTGCCTTGACCCCACCCATTCCGCTGTCTCCTGCAGCCCCCCTTTGATTTGAAGTCACCAGCCACCACTGGTGATTTGGTGCACATACTTGTACTAGAAGGGAAAAGACTGGTTTTGGGGAAGACAGGGGCACGACTTGTGTTCCATTAATTTTAAGTGACAGGCAGATTTGATTAGTAGAGTTTAATGGTAACTACTTTTTTAAGAACACTGTAAATGTCAGTTAATTTCTCAGTCAGTTAAAATGTGCTTGCACCTTTTATTTACACTGTAAGTTACAGTTTTCACATGTCATTGCTAGCCAATTATTTTGGGCCCCACTGTAGCTTACTCACTTTTATGCATACACATACACTCCTGCCTTGTGAAATATTCCTTGTTTGCAGAAACCACTTTAACTGTTGTGCTGCTTGAAAAACCTTTAGTTACTTGATACACTGACTGACATGACTACCAGCTTAAAGCATTAACTTTATTTATTTATTTATGCATGCTTCTTTTACCAGTTTAGTTCCCCTAGGCCAGACATTTCTTTTTAGGTGAGACCCAAGGTGGTGCTCATATTTACTAGGAGAAATTTGGACAGAGCACAAGGAAACTTCCCTTACTCTTTCTTGATAGGTGCTATGGAATATTTTACCTCCACGTGAGCTATCACCAACTCAAGCAGATAGGACCTTGGTTTAATGTCCCATCGAAAGTCAAAAATTATGTCACAAAAATGACTATCACTGGTGATTCCACAGCATACTTTTCAATCTGAACTACAAGTTAATTACACAAAATAAAACAGTAACAAGGGTGGCTTCATTCCTACACACCTCTCTTTATCCGAACAAGGTGCAATTAACACTATCAACAAACTAAATTTAAGAAATGTTTGAATTAATAGTGAAAAATCAAATGTAGACCTGCTTTCCACATTTCTAGTTATAATCCTTTAAAGCTGTAGTGCTGTACTGCAGCACAGTAAATGGGCAGTTCTGGGGATTTATTAAATAGCTGTGGTAGCATTGTGCAAAGTTGCTCTGTCCACTGGTGGCATGGCAGACGGCATGCAGCAGCATTTTGACCCCCTGCCATATGGCTCTGTGTGACACAGCAGTACAAATACTATACCACATCTGCTCATCAAATCTGCAGCTTCGGCTTGCTAGGTTACATAAGGACAAATCTAGCCTTCAAATATGGTAGCATTAAATAGCTGTTTGTACAGCTCACCTGCATTGCACAAAGTCAATATCACTGCAGAATGCAGCATGAATGGTAACTTTTGCTGCACTGACTTGGTAGAACAAGGAGTATTCGCTTGCATTTACAGCAAGAAAAGTGGGTCAGTAATGCATACAATTATTATAGAGATATATTAGTCCATGGCATTTCCTACCATCCCAAAAGCACACACACATTGACAGAAACTGAGTCCTACTGTGGGGACCACAAATAATTGGCTAGCAATGACATGTAAAAACTGTACCTTAAAATGTAATGATTTTATCCCTGGAAGTGGAAAGAAGCAGCACCACTGCCAGTGCTACAGACGTACAATGTGCACCCCATAATGACACGTCTGTTACTGAGAGGAGAACAGTCACATTACACAGGGATGCTCAGTAGTTGTCTACTATGATAAAGCTTACAGTCTTCTTGCTCTATGCAAATCTCTTTTCTAAAGCTATTTTACAAGCTGTATGCAGCCATTAAATTTAGCTCTTTTGCTACAAGTCTATGAACTCCATCCAGAGTCTTATTGAGATGACCAAGGAAAATTTTGGAGTTTGTAAACAGTACATACTCTCTGCTTTTTTACTGCTGAACAAAGAACATCTGAAATAGTCTTCTTGTAAATGTGATAAGCCGCCTTTATTTACAAGTGCTTAACTGAGTCAGACATTGAAACCACTATGTTCTCTGCCATGCAGTTTCTTGTTGTTTCAGTTCCACTTAATGTTTTTCATATCACATGGATTTATAATTTGTTTTGCATTTCTGCCTCCCTGCACACCTATCAACCATGGTGAACTACAAACATGTAATCTGTGTACCCATGGTTTGCATCATTATGTGTGTTCTGGATTGTTTTACTGCTGTTGTACAATTTTCTGGATAGCTATCATTTGATTCTGTGGAAGTGCTAAACAGTCTACACAGCTATAAGATCAATGGCTCCCTAGTGAAGTGTCGGCACTCAAAAAGCCGAGTGCTAACAAGCCAAAAAAACAGAGCAAAACTACAGGAGATGAATGGATCTCGAATATCACTCTTCTCTTTTAAACTTCAAGCCCCCCACATACCCCAAACTAACAGGAATATTCCTTGAAATGGCCACGTTGGACTTGGTATATGCAAGTCTGTTTCTTCAGCCTGTCAGTCCCCATGTTTTGGGACTCTCTCATGCGGTTCCCAAATTTTCAAAGGATTACAATATCAATCATGAAAACAAACTGGTGAACTGTGTCCAGCAATCTCGCTACATTGCTAAATCTAAAATCGGTAAACAAATGTATCTATCTCTTCACCTTTCTCTCCCTATATATGTGAGTACATGTAAATAGTGTATATATAATATATGCTTTATATCTATTCATCTTTTTCTATATGTATATGTATACATAAATATATATACTGCGGTGGTGGTGCTGCGGTAGCATTGTCGCCTCACAGCAAGACATCGTGCCATTCGATTCTCAGCTAGAGCATCTTCTGTGTGGAGACATGTGTGAATGGGCCTACCTTCGTTGAAGGTTGTGCGTCAGGGCTGGCAAACTCAGCATGTAAAAAAAGACACAAACAAATACATAAATATATATATGTGTGTGTGTGTGTATATATATATATATATATATATATATATATATATATATATATATATATACACACACACACACACACACACATATACAGGTTGGTAGATGGTGCAGCGGTAGCATTGTCGCCTCACAGCAACAGGTTCTCTTGTTCGATTTTCAGCTGGAGCGCCTTCTGTGTCGAGTCTGCATGTCCTCCCCATGGTCGAGTGGCATTCGAAAGACATGCGTGAATGGGTGTGCCATCGTTGAAGGTTGAGGGTCGAGCTGGCACCTCGGCACAGTAAAAATCTACTGCCAATCATTAGCGGACAAGAGTTCTGCTGTGGTGACCCCTACCCGGGAAAAGCCAAAAGAAGAAGAACAGCAGCAGGTTGGTAGATGGATAGATGTGAATATAGATACAAATATATAGATACATATGTGTATATGTGTGTGTGTGTGTGTGTGTGTACGTATTTAATTATATTTATTTACACACACACACACACACACACACACACACACGTGTGTTTGTGTGTACATCTCTCTACTGTACTCTGTACTGCGTAACAAAAACATTTCTAATGCTACAACAATTTTTAATACTCAACAAATGACACTATTACATATTATACAATTCATTACCTTTCCTCAAGGTGGCAAGGGCATCATCCGTCAGCCAGCATTTCCACATATCTGCCACAGCATTATAAACTTCACTGGTAGAAACAGGGAGCTGATCCTATGAAAACAGATCAAACATTTAAAATCAGTTACTTCTAAACTGGAGACACCTGCATTTTGCACACCTGTGGATGCCATTGCATTACACAAAGCCTGAGATTGTAACTATCAAAATATCTGCCAGCGTATGATTTTTTTTTTAATCCTTCTATTTTCTTTGGATGATTTTCTTTGGATGTTTCATTTATTAAAACTAAGTTTATTAATATATTACTTATTAAGTGGGAAAGACTGCTAAGTCCAGATGGTGTAATGATATTGTCACACTCGTGCAAAAGAAAGGTGCGGGAATTAACCACACGTCTAAAAGATGCAGTTCCTTCAAAGTGTATTATGGTAAAAGCTAGCTACAGTACTATCTATTAAATATATACTGTATATGTCAATCCTGCTCACCTTTCTCTGTGACAAAAAATGGAGAATTTACCATTTAGGTTTAAAAGACAAATGAGGAATATACTATAATTTACTGGTGAGCAGGAAGGTGTTTTGATATATCTATAAATATTAAAACAAAGTGGAGAAACTGCAAACTGGTATATTTAAAACAAAGCAGTAAGGAAGGAACAAAAAACAGTCAATGACTATATAGCCAAATGTCTGCAAAACTTTACACATGGAGTTATGTTACAGATGGAGCAGATGTAGTTTCATATGTGCAGAGTCATAGCTGGTTCTAAGAATCATAGACAGAAAATGCAAGTCATTTGCACCATTTGGCCGTTTACTTCATTCCAGTACCCACTCTTTGGCCTTACCTTGCTTTTTCATGGAGTGATAGGCCAGTGATGCCCATCTATTCTCTAACTATTTTTTTAAAGAAATCTAGTGTGCCACATTGTTTGCTCTGGTGTGGAAGTTTGCTCTAGAGAAGGAGCAGTCATTGTGTCATGAATCTGTCTCTCCACTGTGAATTGTTTATCTGCTGAAGTAGGTTCAGATCTCTGGTCCTTGTGATTATAGGACTGTTTGATTTGTGGAGATATAAGATATAAGAGGTCTTGGACTGCCGGATCTTTAATGACCTGCAAAGCAAGGCAGAGATCACCCCTAAGGAGGGTACAGGGCACTGAATAAAGGGAAAGAGCCTCCAGACTCTCCTGGTAGATCAGGTCTTTTAGGTCCTTGAGCTTTTTTGTTAGGAACCTCAGGGGGTCTCGTCAACTGCCTAATATTTCTACTAAGATACATCCCAAAGGGTACACTGTATTCTTTAATGGCCTTATCACTACAGGCTATACACGGATAAGGACTTCTTTGGATCTAGAGGAGGTACTCGCGGTAATCAGCCGCCCCATAAAGAAAAGTTTCCTAATCACTTTTGCAATATGATGATTAAAGAAAAAGGAATTATCTTTCTATTTTTCAAGGTGCCTCACAAATTCATTTTGGAATAGGATAAGCTGGGTTGATTGACTGTTTACCAAATGCAACAATACTGTACTTTTTAGCATTTAGTTTTATCCCATTTTCTGTGCACCGGTTATTAACATATGTAAGTTCAAGTTGTAGTTTCAGTATGTCAGAAGAGGATTTGAGGATGACACACAGTTTAGACTTATCCACAAACTTGGTTAACCAGACATCCTGTTTTTTCATTTGGAGTATATGCCAAATAGCAGAAGACGTAGTACAGATTCCTTGGGGACTCCACTAGTGAAGTTCATGCTCTCTGAGGACACACCTTCCACCATCAGTATGTGGGTTCTGTCCCTTGACCAATCTGCTATCCAGCTAACTACATAGTGATCAGTTTGGAGCATGTGGTACGGTATCAAGTACTTTGGGGAGGTCAAGATATACTGCATGGACAGCATGACTGCTTTGACCAATGCTGCTCCCCAATCCAGACCCACTCAACAACTCTTAGTTTGATGAGTAAGAGAAAAAACAAAAAGAACCTTTATCAGATCTGGCACTCCTCACCTCTCTCTAAAGGACAGCCAGGTCCTTTGCATTCCTCAACTTTAAGCTGAGGAGCAAAAAAAAGTTTTATAACTGGTGAAAAACACAGCAAACTGAGGAAATGGCTTGCTACAGCAGAACTTATACCAAACACTTGAATTTCTGAAGCAAGCACTTCATTCCTGACAGCAAAATCAGTATGGGCATTAATTTCCATACAGGCATTCAGAAATTATGGTACAAAAAATAATGCTAGTACTGCAAGATTGATAGGCATCTGTCAACTGTGCCCAGAGTGGTTGCCCCCCATAGCCCCAGGCTAGCTATATTTCTGCATACATGTGAGTAATGATAAAGAGAAAATATTTATAAACAAAACAATGAGATAATTGCATGAGAAACTTGATTTCAGACATTCTGTTAGTAAAGGATGGAAGGTAAGCATGTATAAAGATAGCAGGATATTATGACAGTGCAGATGACATCAGTTGCAGGTGGTAAGGTAGGAGGCTGACACTGACAAAGTATGTAAAAGGTCATTAATGAGAAGATACTTGGGGACTGAAGAACAACTAATGTGAATCCACTGCATAAATAGAGCTCAAGAAAGAAACCAGAACATTACAAAGCACTGAATCTTACAGCTGTCCTGGGAAACTAATGGCAATGTGCTCAGGAGTCACCATGTGGGTTTCCTGAAGGCGACAAGGTGAAGGAAACGCTGGACTCAAGCAAGCAATAAGTCACTGTGTGGTTATCCTCCCATTCCAACCTGACCTTGCATATTAATTTTATTGTATTATTCAGGAAATACATTCCAAAACAACTGACACCCAGTCCCCAAAAAATGTAACAATATATTTAATAAGTCCCCTAAATACAGCAATCAAATCTAAAGTGCAGCATTAATACATTTTCTCTTGTACAGCAGCTTGCTCAACTATTACAGTTAAGGAGGGGGGGCTAGTCAGGAAGAAATATAACATAACCTCCCCTGTGGTAAACAGCAAGGTGATGTTAGCACAACATGGTATAATGGGAATTAGTGCAATAGTCATGCTGGAGAGTGTGCTGCACAATGAATCTTTACAGATGTGAACATGGCATTAACTGCACAACTGACCAGACTGAGTTATGAATGATCATGTAACCCAGGGACAGTGGCATGCATGTAGTATACCCAGTACTATAGATTTATAGATACTTACTAGGTTATTGATCCATGACAATCTTTAGAAGCCTAACCATCCACTGCTATGAATGTTTAGCCTGTATGTTTTAATTAAGACTAACCCACAGATGAAAAGAACATATACATTTTGCCCCTATCCAAAAAGGGACAAGGGTGCTAAACTAGAGGTGAATTCGTGGTTATCCATCTATTTATACAGACTATGTTTGAACAGTTTAAGAGAAGTACGTTGATTTATGTGGATAGAAAGATGATTCCATAAAGTGGTATTCTCTGTGATATGTAACTACCCCTCCAACATGTCTACTTGTGTTGCAAAAAAGATTTATATCTGTTGAATGGATGTTTATGCTCCCATTGCACTTGAGACTGTGCAGTACATCTGAAAGGAAATGGTCTGTTGAAGCTCTGTCACTCAGTAGCTTATAAGACACCGAGAAGATGGACAAGGCTTTGAGATAGTCTGCTAGTTTTAATGATTTATACCCTTGATTTTCTGAGTAAGAAAGCATTGCTAGCATTTGAGTTGTGTCAACTGTTTGCACAGGTACATACTGAAAGTAATATTATATTAAGTGATTGGCCTGATGAGTACATAACACAGTATAATGATCATACATCCCTGGACCAGGACACTATGCCCTTAAAAATAGGATGTGCAATGAAAAAGCACTTTCTTACAAGACTAGATACATAGTGATCGAAGGACAGTTCACTGTCTGCATAGGTTCTCAGTTGCCAAACTACTGGATCAGTTTTCAAGGGTGTGTTGCCAATATGATAGTCACAAGGAACATCTTGCTTTCTGAAGGATGCTATTATGCACTTCTTGGTATTCAGTTTTAGACTATGATTTATTTTGGCACCAGCTAACTGGTTTGGGAAAGGTCCTCTGGAGGATCTTGATGTCCTCTGGGGAATTTGTAATGTTAAAAATGTTTACAGTCATCTGTCAACTTGGTCAGCCATAAACCCATAACATTTGCCTTGACCTCTGAGAAGTAAATGCTAAAGATGGGTGGCCCAAGGACTGAACCCAGGGGTACACTGCTAGTGACAGGTCTTTTGGAGAAGGTACAACAGCCCACCCTAATATCCAGTCTTCTACTTGTGAAGCAATTTGCTATCCAATGAGTTATACAGGCATTAACATTTATCTGAGATAGTTTGTTTATTATACCTGAGTGTGAGATATTGCTAAATGCCTTTGGAAGGTCTACACATGCAGTGCGCATCAATTTGCCATCATCTACTGCTTTAATAACCTGCTTGGAAAAGTTAGTCAGGTTAATTAGGCAGGATATTCTGCTTCCAAGATGGCCGCACATTGAGTGACAGCTTAATTCTAGCTCTTCCACTGTGAAAACAGAAACATAGCAGAGAAGGCAAGTAGACTTGTGTTTATGGGTAAATTTAAGTAACTGGCTAGTAAGTGTAATGCCTGGATGCCAAGAAAAAAGAAATACAGAGGACCTGAAAAAAAAATCAGTTACAAAAAGTGAGGAAGAAATACTGACTGGGGATAGATCTGCAGCTGTTCAGCAAAAAGAAATGTAATCTCCATACAGGAATTCCAGTAACCTCAGGAAGGTACAAGACAACTGCACACATACCTGGTTAAAATAAATGAAACAATGAGGGAGTATATCAACATAACAACAAAAGCAAGAAGAGTGGATTAGAACTACGCGATGACTCCAGGTTAAAACAAAAAGCTTTAATTGTAAAACTTAAGCGCTTTCACAGACTGAAATAACTGCTTCCCCAGACATTCAAGCACAACCTAAAAAATCTCCCTTTAATAATGCTTACTTCACTTCCTCCTCAGAAAAAAAACAATTAAACAATTAAATATTTAATGTCATCTTACAGCACAAGCAGAGCTATAAGTTAAAAACCAATGCACATAAAATACAAGTAGAGAATACATATGTATAAGGAACATAGTTATATAACTAATATAAAAATACATACAGATATACAAACATATATAACAAATATATAACAACAGTGATGCATGCATTGAAAAATGCCTATAAAAACATGGCATGAACTACATTTTCCCATCAGAGCAGTCCTCAAAGCCAGACCACTATGCAGGTAAATACAAAATTAAAATTAAATGCTTTGTTCAGTTATTCAGTTGAGTGACTGAAAATTTAATTCATGCCATGTTTTTATAAGCATTTTTTTTATGCACACATCACTATTGTTATATATTTTATATACATTTGTATATATATGTATGTATTTTTAAATTAGTTATATAACTAATGTTCCTTATACATATGTATTCTCTACTTGTATTTTATGTGCATTGGTGTTAACTTATAGCTCTGCTTGTGCTTTAAGATGACATCAAATATTTAATTGTTTAATTGTTTTTTTCTGAGGAGGAAGTGAAGTAAGCATTATAAAAGGGAGATTTTTTTAAGTTGTGTTTGAACATCTGAGGAAGCAATTATTTTAAACTATGAAAGAGCTTTGTTTTACAATTAAAACTTTTTCTTTTACCCTGGAGCCATTGTGTAGTTCTACTCCACTCTTCTTGCTTTTTGGTCTTTATCTTGTGCTGGGTAGAGCTTTTATCATGAGATACTGGTCTTTGTGGTTATAAACAACAAAAAGTTGGAAAAAAATGGAAGAAGCTTTAAATAGATATTCAGATGACGTGATAAAGCTGCAAAACTCAGAGGTTGAAATGAAGAAAAGGCTGGCCGAATATCAGACTGCTCAGGAAGAGACGTTTCAAAAATAATAGAATTACAGGACAGAACACATAGGGAAAACTTGGGATTTTCAGCTACAACAGAGAAACTGGAAGGAACAGACTGCATTCATTTTATGAAAGTACAAACAAGCCACTAGACTAGTATTCCATAGCAGGAGTTGTTAGTTGAAAGGGCACATCATGGGTATGCTCCCATCCTCGCTATGAGAAAGCAACCTAGACCTTTAATAGTAACGATGCATTCCTACCAACAGGAGTTGATTCTGACAAAACTGTGGCAGAAAGACAAAGTACTAAAAGTGGGAGACAGCAGAGTGTTTGTGCAGAATGACTACTCATTGTACACCAGGCAGAAGTGGAGCAAATTTATTCCACTATTCAGGGAATGTCGAAATGCAGTTGTGAGATTCAAACTTCTGTACCTAGCTGTCTTCAAGGTATTCTTCTCTGGAGGGACAAAATCATTTTTTGATGACATACATGCTAAGTAGGAAATACAAAAGTTTGTCCAACAAAAAGTAAGCTGTGAAACTGCTTCGTCTTCTTTTGGTAATAAAGACCACAGAGAGACTGTACCTATGAAACCTTATGCAATGGTTCAATGGAAAATATTGGAAAGAAAGAAGGGAGCATGAGAGTTGACTAGAAGAATTGATAGTGCACTGGAAATGAAGCAGAGACAAGATTTGGGAGATGGAGATGAACAGGAATAAAACCAGTAACTTAATATGGGTTTACAATGCAATAGTTATGTTTGTGAAATGTGACAGAAGAAAATCTGGAAATATTGGACTTTTTCAAAATTTGTTGGACTTGTGAGGGACTCTAAATCATATGCCCTACTTCATGTCATTAATGTTTGGAAAACTGCTTTGGGAAGGGGATGAGAAAGGAGAAAGTGTAAATAAAGATTTTTTTAAATAGCACTATTTTTGTGGTGTGTGGTTTTTCTTTACATTCTATAAAGTAAAGTTTTGTCAGGTAATGTTATGTGTAATGGGGAACTGTAAACAGGTGCTGCTGTTCTTTTTTTTTTCTTTTCTTTCTTCCTTCTCCCTTTCTTCTTGATCAGTTTTAAGAAATGTAGGCATTGCAATGCAAAAACAAGCCTGGTTAAAAAAGCACTACAAAAGAAAAATAGTGTGCATTTTCTCATTCTTGCATGGGGGAATGACTGGATTAAGGACCTTAGACTGATTTAGTAACAAGTTTTAAGACAAAACGGGTAAATGAAAAAGAACATTGAATATTAACAGTGTTTTTTCTAGCAAATACATATATATTGAGTAGCAATTCTGCAGCCACTCTTCCATGTTTCCATGGAAACAATCTGATAAAGAGAAACTGGCTGCCTGGTTCTCATTTCTCCATGGGCACAATCTGATAAAGAGAAACTGGCTACAGTCTGGTGGAGAATGAATGGTTGAGGGAAAAAAAATTAGCGGGAAACTGGCTAGGAAATAATGTTCTCTGAAAGCTTTTGGGGGGTTTTCCAGCTGGGAGAGCTATAAAGAAAACACAAAAACAAACAGCACTTAGCAGAGGCACAGGCTGCACCATGAGCCTTAGCATGTTCAACCTTTCTTTTAGGTTAACTCAAGTCAGTGAGTGTGGCCATCAGTTTGGGACTTTTGTTCCTACGGGGGGGGGGGGTAAATGTCAATATTTGAAGATGTACATCATTTTGTGTGTTATCATTAAGTTAATAGGTTTTAGGGGGTACTGGGGGTGTTTTTTTGAGGGCTTTCAATAAAACAAAAAGTTTTGTAAGATGTGACATAAGCTCAAATGGATATGTTAAAAAACAACTGTATTAAAGTTCAACCTGTCAAACAGTGCATGCAAGTAACACAAAAGCTGGAACTACACATTTAACCAAAAAAAATGTTGTACATAAAAGGCCGGAATAATAACTTTTTATTGCAGTGATGTTTTCTGTAATGTCTTTACATGTTAACAGTCTCACAGATAAATACAAAAAAAGAAAGAGTAGTGAACTATGTTAAAAACATACAGTGGAAATGGCTGTTACAAGAGACACACTTAGAAAGAACTGAACATGTGAATTTGATAAAGAAAGGTTTTCAAAATGGCTATTCAGCTGAATACCTGGAACAAAGGATTCCAATACCAAATCATGATTATAAAGTGTTCATGTCTATAATGGCTACAAGAATGACAAAAGTAACGCCAAAATTGATAAATATGGTTTTGTGAAGGGAGGCAAACATTTGACAATATTAACAAAACACTGAAGATCCAAAGGGAAGCAGAATGTAAGAAAATACCATTGTTGTTGGTGGGTCTTGATGCAGACAAAGCATTTGACAGAGCAAGCTGGAACTCTATGAACACAATGGAAGCATCTGCATTTCCTGAAAAAAATATAAGGTTGATTAGGAGGATATATGATGGATCAGAGGTGAAAATTAAAGTGGGATGGGGTCCTTTCTGATCATTTCTGCTTGAGCAGAGGAACCAGGCAGAGGTGTCCTCTTTCCCCTATGTTATTTGCATTATATTTAGAACCATTGGCAAAGAAAGTAAGGAACTCAGAAATTCAAGGATATAATTGGTATGGTAGTCAAGAAAAGCTGGCTGTCTTGCAGATGATATTATTTTATACCTGACAAAACCAGAAAGAGACATTAGAGTGTTATGGAACATTTTGAGATAGTTTCAAATCTTTACAGGACAGAAAATTAATGAAGCTAAAATGAAGGCAATAGCAGTAAATTATGTACTCACATACAGATTGGTTCATCAATATCCTTATTAATGGGGACATGATAAAATTAAGCATTTAGGAGTATGGATTGAACATTATTCTGGTGTGGCAGCTAAGGATATGTGGGAAGAGACTAAACAAAAGATAATACAAAAATGGAGAAAATGGAAGCTTTTCTATATGGATATGGATAGTAAGATACAAGAAGTCAAAATGTGTTTAGTCCCTTTAGTTTTATACACAGGTCAGGCATATATTTATCAATCAGAGGAGAAGTTGTGGATAGCAATTAATAAAGAGCTGAAGGACTTTATGTGGGAGGGGAAGATGGCAAGACTCAAGTGTGATAAGCTGATTCTTCCAGTAATTACCCAATTTGAAGGGGTATTTCAGACACA
Source organism: Protopterus annectens (assembly GCF_019279795.1). Classification (NCBI taxonomy): domain Eukaryota; kingdom Metazoa; phylum Chordata; order Ceratodontiformes; family Protopteridae; genus Protopterus; species Protopterus annectens. Next base: position 133,484,260 of record NC_056726.1, on the reverse strand, counting down.
CACAGTTAAAGGCTCCTATACATAGCACAAGCAGAAAACTATAATTCAAAGTGGAAAGGCATGATATTGAAACAGTGAGGTAGCTCAAGAAACAAAAAGAGACTGGGATTTTGGATGCAGGCCTTTACGGAGAATAATAATAATCATACAGAATATTACATCCATAAAGTAGCAGAAAGTATTCTAAGAACACTAAGATTTTGCCGATACAGATGACTGCAATTAGGGATATAAACAATAGGTACCTACATAGTACGCTGGACATGATAAACAGGTTGCTAAGTATACCACCATCTTGGTATTACAATTGACATGTCCTGGGCATCTAATAGATCTGTTAAAATTTTGTATCATAACATAGGGACCATCATTAATAAATTTACATGTTCTACATAACCCACATTTTCTCATTTTTGAATTCCTGTAGGGTGGGTTATTTTCAAAGTGTTGTTTCAAATTCTTTCCCCTACTATATGTAATACTGGGGTAGTTACCTAAAATATTTGTAATGTCCACCAAAATGGATTTAAAGTTCTGAGTCCTTTTAACCTTTACTTCATTCCTTGTTTCAGTTAATAGCTGCTGTGGGTAGCCTCTATCCAAGAACATATCTGTGAGTTTGTCTATCTCACTTTCGAATACTACGTCATTACTTATAATACTAGATAGTCTGACCATTTGGCCCGTCACTAAGTTCCTTTTTTGAAAATATGGGTGACAGCTGTTAAAATGCAGAAAGGAATTAGAGTAAGTCTTTTTCCTATAAGTATTTCTGAATATCCAAATATTCACAGCTGTCCCTATGAATATTCAATCAGAGGATTTTAAAAAGGAAGTGGTGCTCTCCAAAAAAGTCATACATTCCAAAAAAAACCTGTGATACAATGTTATTTTGGGCCAAAAAACACTGGTGAATATCTGTTGTGTCTCCCAATGTTCTAAAACTAAATTTGCATATGTTGGTGCACATCTTGCTCATTGCCTAAAATTCACCTTCCAATTGGAAATAATTGTTGGTTAATACCATATCCATCATTTCAAAACAGTCTTCTCTTTACCATATATAGTCACTGTGTGTGTCTCCAAACTTGCCTCAAACATTTTAGGCCAAGATGGGTGTGGTATCACTAAAAATAAATTAATTATGTATAATGGTGTCCTTGTTGATAAAAGGTAAATGTTCCTTCACTACTTCTAAGCAATGCCAGGAATCCTTTAAAATATGAAAGTTTTGAACCTTTTTGGTCTAAAGGGGGTTGTTTATACTTTATACCAAAAATGGAAGGTGTGATCAGGTGCACCACCAATAGATAATTATTTTCTTCTTTACTTATCACACCTTCCATAAGGTATTCGTACAATTGCCAGTCCACTTTAGTGTATGCTCTAACCATTTCATATCTTGAAACTTTTTCGTATGTTTCACTATCACTTAGCATGTCTGACAATTTGTTCAAATAATCCACTTTGGTCATCACCACTACCCCTCCCCCTTTGTCAGGTTTCATTATTCTATAACTATCAGATGCTGTTATTTCTCTTAAGCAAAACCTCTCTGCTGCTGTCAAATTGTCTTTAAATTCACCTCGTTCTTTTAATACCTTCCTAATCTGTATATCACACAACATTTCAAACAAGTAAATGATTGAGTTTTGAGGTGGAATAAAAGTACTTGTTCTCTAATGTAAGATATCTGGTGTCTGTCTCAATGTTTTTACTCACACTGTTTGAAAAAAAATTTTTAAATTTAATAATCTTGTGTATAGTTTTAAATTAATCATCACTCTCCCAATGTCAAGTTTAAAATTAGGAACATAACTAAATCTGAACAGTGACACATAATTTTTAAAATTCTTTGTCTGTTAATTGTATACTGAATAGTTGATAATTAATAAGTATGTCTTTATAAAAATATATATATGTAATTAAGAGTACTAATACTAAAAATTAAAATTAAAATTGTTAAAAAATATATATATGTTCAGTTAGAATTGTAAATATGCAATCTTTGAATAGATAATAAAAATGTTGTATATTGTTGTGTTGATTTGTATGTGTACTCCTTTTATTTAGTTTAATATACCTAATAAAATGAAGTTCATCCTTAATAAATTTGAAAACTTGTTTAAATACAATATGATTTATATTTTAAAATACTAGAAATGGAGATGTGTTCATTGATGCCAGGTGTGTTGCTGGCATTAAGTCTGAGTTGCCATAAACATTCCCTTGTTTCCAGTAAGTTATTCACATCTCCTTCCTTATTCATATTGTCTGAGATCCTGTCGATTACAAAAAATATGAACCTTTTAAAATCCAGACATTTTGTACTGTGTAGGTATAGGGAACTTGTTGTCTTCTTGTTTTTGATATCTCTATTGTGTTCTATTATATGCTCTCTTAACTTCCTTATAGTTTTACCTACATAGTACGCTGGACATGATAAACAGGTTGCTAAGTATACCACCATCTTGGTATTACAACTGACATGTCCTGGGCATCTAATAGATCTGTTAAAATTTTGTATCATAACATAGGGACCATCATTAATAAATTTACATGTTCTACATAACCCACATTTTCTCATTTTTGAATTCCTGTAGGGTGGGTTATTTTCAAAGTGTTGTTTCAAATTATTTCCCCTACTATATGTAATACTGGGGTAGTTACCTAAAATATTCGTAATGTCCACTTTATTATTAAATACTTTTTCCCATGCTTCTTTTACTGTACAAATTATTGTATCTGTGGTCTCATTAAATGGTAATATTAATACTTCTGTCTTATTATTATTTTTATTTTTATTATTTGTTTTCCCACTTGTACTTATTGTGTTTCCAAACTTCAAAATGGGTTTAAAGTTCTGAGTCCTTTTAACCTTTACTTCATTCCTTGTTTCAGTTAATAGCTGCTGTGGGTAGCCTCTATCCAAGAACATATCTGTGAGTTTGTCTATCTCACTTTCGAATACTACGTCATTACTTATAATCCTGGATAGTCTGACCATTTGGCCCTTCACTAAGTTCCTTTTTTGAAAATACGGGTGACAGCTGTTAAAATGCAGAAAGGAATTAGAGTAAGTCTTTTTCCTATATATAAGAACAGTAGTATCTTCCGCTCGAAGTTAATGCTCCTTTGTAAAAAGCAACAATAAAATATACCAAGAAAACACTCAGGAGCAAAGCAATGAAGAAGTGCCAAATACTATTTCCCATGCACAAATCCACTCACTGTTGAAAGAATCCAACTCTCTCGAATAAAAGGTTATAAATGAATTTATTTATACACTGCAGGTTAGCGCTTTCGCTGTTGAGCTTCTTCAGACCTTATACAATAAATTATCCAACTGACAAGTTTATATACATTAAAAGGCGCCAAATTCAAAGATCTAAGACACACCTATCTCATTAATTATTCAGTTTATGTGACATAAGCATCGAATAGTTCAACTTGAATATATTTAAAACAGTGCCAACTCTTTGATCATTCAAAAACCAAAACAGTTCTTATTCAATTCATGTATACTATTAATAAAAATAACTATATGCATAAGTAGATATATCTATATAATCAAGCATTAATGTGTATATATGTTCCAAAAATATATATATTAAAAATACACATATAAATAAATATAATAAAACGTGGTACATTTGAGAAATATATATAAAAAACTCTCTTGCATATCATACTAATAAAAACTGTTACAACACATCTGCATAATATCTACATTCATTATTTGTGTTTCAGACTTCTCTGCTTCAATATGGGCTTCAATGGGACTTTACCATTTAGCCCAGGTAACATATCGGATCTAAGTTTAATGATCCATTGTGTCTCCCTAGCTTCCGTATAGTTTTCAATGTCACCTCTTCTGTGTGTAATGAAGACTTGCTCCAAAATCCTAAAAACAAAAGAATGGTTTGTACCTGCCTCACAGACATGTTTCGCTAATGCATTTTTCAAATTACCCTTCCTAATGTGGTATGTGTGTTCCCGAATCCTGTCTCTAAGACAGCGATTCGTTTTGCCTACATAAAATGCCAAACAAAGCTTGCAAGATGCGAGATATACCACATTCTTCGTCATGCAATTCCCACTGGCCCTCATCTTAAAGTCACCTAAACCTAACGGATGTGTGAACATGGGTTCTGTTGAAATATAAGAACAAAAATTACACGAATCACAAGGTTCGGTATAAAACTGATCTATATATTGATCCCTCTTGTTTGAATTCGGATAGCATAATAAGCTTTTCAAATTTTTCTTGTTCTTATAAACAAACTTTGGTTTATCTCCAGTTATTCTTCTAATTTTCGGGTCTACTGATAGTACATGCCAATGTTTGGTAAATATATCCTTGATTGGACCTACGTCTTTAGTATAGTATACTGGAAATAGCACTTGATTGGAAATCCTACTTGGATTCCCATTCATCATACATTCATCCTTAGAATAGATATCTTGTTCTACTGTATTATCAGAAAAGTACGGTTTGGCTATCATAGTCCTTAGACCTGGCATCTCTTGTGTAATGGATTGGAAGTCATTAGCACCATAGCATCTATCACTTAACATCTCCCTGAGTCTACTGAAGTCTTCTTCATAAGTTGCATCTACTGGGGTGTACCTGGATAAACGTATAGCTTGTCCCCTCACTATGTTCTTATACACATAGCCAGGATGCATGCTATGTCTATGCAATAGTGTGTTCTTGTAACATGGTTTACGGTATAATCCTGTATTGATCATACCATTCTCCATCTTCTCAACATAAATATCTAAGAAAGAGATATAGCGATCTGACCATTCAAACGTGAAACTCAAAAATTCTGTGAATGTATTCATCTCTTCCAAAAACATTTCTAATTGTGTGGATGTACCTCTCCATATAAGGAAGAGGTCATCCACAAAATGTCTATAGAAAGAGACGTGTTCCTTATATAATACACTCTGAAATAAACATCTGTCTTCCCATTCAGCCATAACGAGATTGGCGTAGCTATTGGCACATGAAGTGCCCATAGCCACGCCATCTCACTGGAGAAAGATCTTGTCTTGGAAGCAAAATATATTCGAGTGTAATACCATCTTCAGTAAGTCAAGCAGTAATTCAATATTTATATCAATAGTTAAGTCCAACTTCCTCAGGTAGTTACTCACCATATCTATACCCTCTATATTTGGTATCTTAGTGAATAGTGACTGGACATCCATGGTGACAAATAAAATGTCATCAGAGTCAAAAGATGGACCAGTATGTTGGTATAAATCCAACAAAAACTGCTTGGTGTCCTTGAGTATATAACAGTTCAAATCTACCACAGGTCTCAAAAATTTCTCAATATATATGGACAAAGGTTCCGTAGACCACCCCCTTCCTGCCACTATAGGTCTCATGGGTGGTTGTGTAAGATGTTTATGCACTTTCGGAAGTCCTTGTATGACAGGTAGCAAAGGATGTTGTAAAATAGGAAATCAAATAGGGACTGATCAATAACACCTTCTGTATATAAGGTTCTCAAATTATTTTGTATGTCCATTATAATAGAATCTACTCTCAAATCAGTAACTGGTTCATAAAACCTAAAGTCTTGTAACATCACTAGCATATCTTGTTCATATCGATGGCTATCAAAAATCACTATTCCACCACCCTTATCTGCAGGACGAATAACTATGTCCTTTCGATTGCGTAGATGGTTCAAAGCCATTCTTTGATTATAACTTAAGTTATATTTGTTCTTGCTACTGACATTATAACATCCCCTCATTTTGTAGAGATCATCTTCTACTAATTTACTATATGCAGCAACTAAAGGATGTGTTATTGGTATAAATGTACTTGGTTTCCTGAGTTTAGGCTGGGAAGAAGCCTCTCCCCCGTCAAATGTTATTCTCAGAGATAAATTCCTAACAAACAATTTGAAGTCCCTAAGTGTTTCTTCATGTCTACTGAATGTAGTAGGAATGAAAGTGAGTCCTTTCGATAAAACAAATATCTCATCTTGACTCAAATCACAACTAGATAAGTTGACAACTAAGTTGTGTTCCTCCCTTCCCACATTTTCTTTATGTTCCTGTTGGGCTGCCTGTCTGCGGATATCTTCCGTTTCTGGCGCCCTCTGCTGACAGAGCGCGTTCTGCCATCTCTCACCAGTGTTCTGATCGGAAAAGGATTCCCTTTATTAAAAGCTTGTCCAAAATTCGAGCCTACTAAACTGCTAGCATCATTATGCAGATGTGTTGTAACAGTTTTTATTAGTATGATATGCAAGAGAGTTTTTTATATATATTTCTCAAATGTACCACGTTTTATTATATTTATTTATATGTGTATTTTTAATATATATATTTTTGGAACATATATACACATTAATGCTTGATTATATAGATATATCTACTTATGCATATAGTTATTTTTATTAATAGTATACATGAATTGAATAAGAACTGTTTTGGTTTTTGAATGATCAAAGAGTTGGCACTGTTTTAAATATATTCAAGTTGAACTATTCGATGCTTATGTCACATAAACTGAATAATTAATGAGATAGGTGTGTCTTAGATCTTTGAATTTGGCGCCTTTTAATGTATATAAACTTGTCAGTTGGATAATTTATTGTATAAGGTCTGAAGAAGCTCAACAGCGAAAACGCTAACCTGCAGTGTATAAATAAATTCATTTATAACCTTTTATTCGAGAGAGTTGGATTCTTTCAACAGCGAGTGGATTTGTGCATGGGAAATAGTATTTGGCACTTTTTCCTATATATGTTTGACTCTATTTTTTCTTCCTTCCTCTGAAACTGAATATCCAAATATTCACAGCTGTCCCTATGAATATTGTACGTAAATTTTAAAAAGGAAGTGGTGCTCTCCAAAAAAGTCATACATTCCAAAATCTCTTCTTCTTTATCCTTCCAAAAAATTATTATATTGTCCAAAAACCTGAGATACAATGTTATTTTGGGCCAAAAAATACTGGTGAATATCTGTTGTGTCTCCCAATGTGCTAAAACTAAATTTGCATATGTTGGTGCACATCTTGCTCCCATGGCCACTCCCGAGCATTGCCTAAAAAATTCACCTTCCAATTGGAAATAATTGTTAGTTAATACCATATCCATCATTTCAACTAACAGTCTTCTCTTTACCACATGTAAGTCACTGTGTGTCTCCAAACTTGCCTCAAACATTTTTAGGCCAAGATTGTGTGGTATCACTAAAAATAAATTAATTATGTCAATTGTGACCATAATGGTGTCCTTGTTGATAAAAGGTAAATGTTCCTTCACTACTTCCAAGCAATGCCAGGAATCCTTTAAAATATGAGGAAATCTCCTCACAACTTCTTTACAATTCACATCTATATAGTGGGCCATGGCTTCAAGTTTTGAACCTTTTGCTGATACTATTGGTCTAAAGGGGGGGTTGTTTATACTTTTATGAATTTTCGGTATACCAAAAATGGAAGGTGTGATCGGGTGCTCCACCAATAGATAATTATTTTCTTCTTTACTTATCACACCTTCCACAATTGCCAGTCCACTTTAATGTATGCTCTAACCATTTCCTATCTTGAAACTTTTTCATATGTTTCACTATCACTTAGCATGTCTGACAATTTGTTCAAATAATCCACTTTGGTCATCACCACTACCCCTCCCCCTTTGTCAGGTTTCATTATTCTATAACTATCAGATGTTGTTATTTCTCTTAAGCAAAACCTCTCTGCTGCTGTCAAATTGTCTTTAAATTCACCTCATTCTTTTAATACCCTCCTAATCTGTATATCACACAACATTTCAAACAAGTAAATGATTGAATTTTGAGGTGGAATAAAAGAACTTGTTCTCTTTAATGTAAGATATCTGGTGTCTGTCTCAATGTTTTTACTCACACTGTTTGAAAAAAAACATTTTTAAATTTAATAATCTTGTGTATAGTTTTAAATTAATCATCACTCTCCCAATGTCAAGTTTAAAATTAGGAACATAACTAAATCCTTTTTTGAACAGTGACACATAATTTTTGCAAAATTCTTTGTCTGTGTAATTGTATACTGTAAAACCACCTTCCTGTATTATGACACAAGCAAACTCTTGGTAAACATCACTGTTGTTTGACACGTGTGAAAATTCAGTATTTTCAGCATTTCCAGAAAAAAATGAGTCATTGTACATGTTGTTCCTAAACAATAATTCCGTCTCATTTCCAATTATCTCATTTTGTATTGTATTAGTATCAAACAATGTATTAGTTTCATTCCCCACCATTCTAACATCTTTGTTAAATGGTGTTTTAACCTGTTCATTCAATAATATGAGTTTGTTCTGTACCTTCTGTCCCTCTTCTGGTACTGCTGTTGATATTGACCCTGATAACGGTCCCGTATGCACTCTGACCTCCGTACTACTGGTTCCTCTAAAAAAAACTTTGTCTATATTTTTTATCCTTATTTTTGTTTTCCCTACCAAAATGATTCCTCATTTGATTTTGGTTCTCTGTCAACTGTACCGTTTCATCACCATCAACATTATGGCCATCAATTCCTGTATTGTGTGGCAATGCTCTGTTTCGTTTGTATTCCCTAAAATGTACATATGCCCTCCTATTTGTATAGTCTTGACTGTCCCTATGTAATTTACTATTTTTTATATCTAGGCCCATATTAACAAATCTATCCATGTCATTAATAATGTTATCAAAACGGTGTTTGTTGTATTCAAACAACAAGTCATTTCATATACTATCTAAAGTTACCAAAGTCTCATTTAATTTAGCAAGTTTCAAATTGTCATTTTTGATTATTAATTTCATCAGTTCCATACCTGTATTATCAAAAATATGTAAAAGTTCATTGAACAACTCACTGTTAACCTCAAACCCAAAAGGTAATTTAAACACACGTAGTCCTTTAGGTACCTGTTTTAACTCCAAGGACCTCTCCAGGTATACATTATCCATTTGAAGTGTTTGAAAGTTCTTTAAAGTTTTTTCAAAATATTGCAATTGTTTATTTAAACACCCCATATCCCGATCGCTGTTGTTAATCGGAGTAAGAAATTTGGAGCTGAAAGCAAGTCCTTGATATCAGGAACCCTCTGATCACTCCTGCCATTAGGTTTCACGCCATCTATAGCGTTCATGCTGGAGTTCGGAAGCGGAACTTCCTGCCCTTGATTTCCTGTCCTCGAGTGTTGTGTTCGACTTCCAATCAAACCCCCCAAACCATCACTAGCCAACGGAACATTCTGGGATGTACCAGGTGTGGAGTGCAAAGTAAACAACTGTTCGTCGGTTTCAGTCAATGAAATGTTACCATTTTGAGCATTACCATTAGATCCGTTATGAAAATTAATTCCAATTCCTTGCTCCTGCAAGGTAGCTATGAGGCGTTGCGTGATCTGTAAGTGGCAGTGCTGTTGCAAAAGTTGTTCCATTCTATATAAACACACTTTTGTTCAGTTTATTAGTCTTGTATAAAAATTGACTAGACACAGGAACGTTGACTGGATTAATTTTAGTACAAGACTGTTTTATTCAATATTTTATTTTATATTAAGGAAGCGTTGTATGGTTTAATTAATTAATTTAATCAATTAATTGTTGGAATTTTAACTTGATTGGAGTGGAAATGTGATTGGACAGAGATTGGCTTGCTTTGTAATAAAAGAAAAGGCTTTCATTGTTTTTTTACTCTGATGAAACCCACGGACTGGATGGGTGAAAGCACTTAGTGTGTTATTATAGAACTTGTAATTAAAAGGTGCTACCAGTTTACGGATTACTTTGGCATTTTTTTCCTCAGGTAGATAGCAAATGTTAGAGGTGTGACAGGGAAGAATGATGTAATTGGGAACATATTTTCAGGACTGCAATGGAGTTGGTGGACTTTAAGGATTTCTGTCAGGATGCACAGTCAGAGATGCTGGGTGGGCAGACTGGTGTGACGAGGGAGATGATTTTTCTGAGCTATGATAGTTGGGAGGGTGGCCTAATGGTTAAGGTGTTTTCCTTACAAACACAAGGTGCAGGGTTTGAGTCTCACAAGGAATAATTGGCTAGGCTTAAAATGGCTCGCAAGGGCAGTTAGCTTAGTACTAATCTATGAACTATGAACTATGAATTGGAATTGCCTAGACATGGTAAGGCCTTGCTGTCTCTAATTATGGTGGCTGCCAAAAAACAATTACTAGAAAATGGAAATCAAAATCTAAACCAGCTATATTAGAAGTAGTGAATATAGTAACAGAGCTAAAACAACTGAGACTTTTAGAAAAAGGTAGGAGCAAACTACATAGGAAAATACGGGAATGGTGGGAACAATACATAGATGGGAGGAATGTGGTTTTAAAGAAGGCAGGACTTAAATGAGCTATGTAATGTTTGACTAAAAATGATTGTGTAGATTACCAGTGATGTATAATGTTTGCAACTGGGAGTGTGTCAGTATGGTTTTGATGTAAAATGCTTGCAACTAGGACTGTGTCGGTGTGGTTTATTTTGATTTATATAAATTTATGACTGTTTATATCATGACGGTTTAATAAAGATGTTACTTGTTTAAAAAAAGGGGCAGGAATTAAATAATTTATGTAATGTTGTTTAGGATATATAGCCATATATGTGAAGCATAATGTTTGTTAATTTTAATTTGTTAATACAGTTTGATTACTTTTGTATAAATGTAAATGTGCTTATGTCACAAGTGATAAGTCAATAAAAGTGTTTAAAAAATTAGGCAGGATCTTCCCTTAAAAAAATCAAAACTTGCTTGTGTTGAGAGCTTGTATGTTTACAGGCCAGTTCACACATGTATATAAGTGGCCCATAGCAGTTACACAGGTACAGCTGGGCACCCACACATTGGCCCCACAGAGTGTCTAATAATTTTATTATATTAATGGGATGGAAATGGGGAGACAGGTCAGAAATGAGGAAGGCCAAGTAGTGGAACATACAAGACAACAGGAAGGGAGGAGTGGTGTTGGAGGGAGAAAGGGTATACTTTTTGGAGGCAGAAATACATTTTTTAGTTTATTTATTTTGAAAAATGAAAGAGGGAGATGGTAGCATGGAAGAGGGTAGTTGGATAGGAAAGATGATATTAGGGGTGGAAGCAGAGGTATACAAGCAGACACAGAATGCAGACAAAGATGGATAGGAGAGGTAACGACAAATGGGGGGCAACAATGGACAAACATAGACTGACAGAGGGTGAGCAACTAGTACTGGGGAGGACAGTACTACAAACAAAGGACTGGGTTTGACAACAAAGGGTGATAAACACAACAATGTTGTTTAAGGAGGGGTGCGGAAGGCTTTCCATGTCAGCACAGTGGGAAATCCAATGGTTGCCAGTATACAGTATTTCAGTCAGAACACTTGTGTATGAATGAAACTATCTACTTGAGCTAAGAACAAAGTGTGCACAACATCACCAAGATGGACCATCCTTATGGACATACCATGGGAACTACGTAGGAGAAGGAAGAGGGGATGCCGTGGAGTAGTGAAATATTGTGGTAAGCAGAAGGCAGGTAGTGGACAACAGCGAGGCAATAGGGAGCAATGAGAAGAAGGTACAAGTCATATCGCCCCATTTGTGATCATGGGCAATGTTAGATCACGCGGCAACAAGATGGATGAGCTTCTAGTGTTGGTCAAAAATAAAATGGAATTCCGGAGTGCAGTTTAATGTGCTTTACTGAAACATGGCTGCATTAGCATATACCTGATACAGCAGTAGATACTGAAAGCTTCCAGTGTGTAAGGGTAGAATGATATCAGCTTGGAAGTGGGAAAAGCAAAGGGGGCGGGCTTGCGATTTCCATCAAGGAGGGGAGGGCTTGCAATTTTCATCAAAGAGCACTGGTGCCAACCTGGGCAAATAGTAATGAAAGTATGGATCTGCAGCCAGACACGGAGTTAATAGCAGTGGGGATATGTCTATACAATATGCTCAAAGTGCTCCCACGCAATTGCTATTGCAGTCTACAACCCACCCTCAGCTAATGCTATGGTAGCGTCTGACATCATCCACTTGGTCTCTGCGAGACTCCTGACAAATCATCCAAATGCTCTTGTCCTTATCTCCAGGGACTTCAGCCATGTCTCCTTAAACAGAATGCTCAGTATTTTTTCTCAGTTTGTCAACTGCCCCACCAGAAAGAACAGAACATTGGACGTAATGTATGCAATGTTAAAGAAGCATACAGTTGCACAGCCATCCCACCGCTCAGAAAATCAGAAAACAACCTGGTGCACCTTCTCCCCCTCTATGTGCCACTGGTTAAAAGGCAGTCAGCCACAATTAGGAAGTTGAGGAAGTGGACGAGGGAAATCAGTGCACCCCTTCAGGAGTGCTTTGAGACCACAGACTGGGAGGCCCTCTGTCAGCCTCATGGGGAAGACATCAATAGCCTCACTGACTGTGCCACTGAATACATCAACTTCTGTGTGGAAACTACTGTACCCTTAAAATCTATACGCTGCTTCCCAAACAACAAGCCATGGCTCACCAAGGATATCAAAGCCCTCCTGAATGAGGAAAAAGAGAGCATTCAGGTCCAGAGACAGGGGCGCAGTGAAAAGGGCATAGTAACAGCTGGCTGAGAAGATTAAGGACAGAAAAGACAGGTACAGGAGGAAGGTAGACCAAAAAATGCAACAGTGGAACAGCAAAACATATGGAGGGAGATGGAGACCATTACTGGCTATAAGTCCAACAGCTGTGTGACAGAGGGGAGCAAAGAGACAGCCAATGAGTTTAACATGTTCTTTAATGGGTTTGATAACATGCACAGGACAAATGTGATGTGGTCCTGACTTGCAAAGGGAAGATGGCTCCTGGGTAGCAAAATGCATACCTTGTCTGCCCCCCCCGCCCAATTCCTACTGTTCAACACTGGGGAAGGAAGATATACAATCACATCCAGACCACATGGCACAAACAAAAGCTGCCCACGCTCTCAACTCGGCAAGCAAAGCAGAAGCTAGTAGTTCAACTATCATCCTATCAGAGGACTGGGTGATCAGAGAACTAAGAAGACTTTGCTCTACAAAGGCAATGGGGCCTGAAGGCATTAGCCCACAAGTGCTAAAGACCTGTGCCTCACAGTTTGGAGGGGTGCTGCTCAGGATCTTTAACTTGAGTCTCAGTACCCATAGGGTACCCATGTTGTGGAAAACATCCTGCCTGATTCTGGTGCCAAACAGGGCACGCCTTTGGGGATACTTCAGTGAATATTGACATGATTTGTACATTTTGACAGATTATATGGATACATTAAGCCATCAGGTTTACATTCAGGAACAGTAAAAAATGGTACGTTGACATATGCATCTATTTAGACTAGATGCTTATATAGGCTACAGGAGAGAGGAAGTTCAAGTGACAGTTCCAGAGATGGGATTAGTTGTTTTGGTAGGTAGGGTGCAGGAGCATAGCCAGAGAGAAGAGAGGTGTAGTTTTAGTGATAGTATTGATAGTTCTGATATTGGTGGGGAGATTACTCCATAACTTGGAAACAGTGTGTACAGCATCTTGCCAGCTGCTAGTCTGGATCTGTTAACAGATAGTAACATTTTATTTTCAGACCTTGGTTGGCATTTAGGATGGTACAGGTTTATTATGGAGGATATGGAAGAACAGGATTCTGGTTGATAGATTATTTTTTGGGTTGTCATTAGATGTATATACTTAAGGTGATAGGAGAATTCTAGCCAGTTGAGCTGGTGTAAATAGGTACAGTGGTGTGTGTGTTTTTTTGTACTGGTGGCAAATTTGGCGATCTTGTTATAGCAGGAGTTAAGTTTTTTTTGTAGGTGTGACTGTAAGTTTGTAAGGGTAGGGGCACCATATAGGAGAGTTGGGAGCAAGAAGGATGATGCTAGTACTATCCTAGTTGAGTTGTTAAGGAAGTAATTTTGTCTATACAGGGCACCAAGCTTTTGGTGGTTTTTTAATATTACTATAGATATGAAGGTCAAATGTTAATCTGTCGTCATTGAGGACACCTAATAGTTTGGTGCTTGGGACAACATCTATGGTAGTGTTGTTTTGGGACTGGATTGAGAGAGGTTGTTTGTCAGTATGGCTGGATTGTGTGGGGGAGAAAAGTAGGAGTTTGGTTTTATTAGGGTTAAGGGCTAGGTGGTTTTGGGACATCCATATTTCAGTAGAAGTAAAGGCTCCTTGGGTAAGATGCTGCAGAACAGAGGGAGATTTGGAAGAGCAGAGGATGGTGGAATCATCAGCATATTGGATTACACTACTGTTAGGTAAGGAATTATGAAAGTCATTAATGAATATGCTGAACAACAGGGGACCGAGTATAGAGCCTTGAGGGACACCTGTGTTAGTGCTCATGAAAGTAGAGGAGGAGTGCTGCCATATGGTAGCTTGGTGTCTACTGCTTAGATAGCTTGTAAACCATTGTAATGTAAGGGAATCTAGGTTAAGGTTGGAGAGTTTAGTTAGTAGGAGGGAGTGGGAGATAATGTCAAATGCTTTAGACAAATCTAGAAAGAGAGCAGAGACAGAGGAACCAGCATCACAGGCTCTATTTATTGTGTCTAAGAAGGAGATTAGGGCAGTGTTGGTACTTTGGCCTGGTCTAAAGCCGTGCTGAGTAGAAGAGAACATTTGGTGGCTTATTAAGTGGCTTATGAGTTGAGTGTGCATGCATTTTTCTAGAATTTTGGAGATGGGGAAAGTATGGCAATAGGACGGAAGTTTGAGATGTCAGAATTAGAGCCCCCTTTGTGGAGAGGAAGGACAAAAGCATTTTTCCAGATGTCTGGTACACATGATTCTTGAATAGATCTATTAAGGAGGATACTGATAGGATAAGCTATAGAAGAGGCAGCTAGTTGTAGGTATTCAGAAGGTAGGTTATCTGGGGCATTAGTACAGGGTTTTAGTTTATGTAGAAGTTTTTTGATGGTAGATGTTGGGATGGGTGATAGTGATAAGGTAGGTAGGGGGTGGTGCTGTTGGGTACTGAGGATGTGGTGTGGGAGTTGGTGTTGATAGGTGAAAAGGATGTGGTTAGTTTTGCAATGGTATCAATAAAGTAATTGTTAAAGACTGAGGCTATATCAGTGGGAGTTTTTTCGGGGTCAGGGTAGGGGTTGTTGTTTGTCCCTGGGTGGAGTAAGGAGTTTATTGCATGCCAGAAGGTTTTAGGGTTTTGTCTGTGCTGATTTTGGATGTTTTGGAAGTAGTCTTTTTTGTTTTTTTATGACTGAGCATTTAGCTTGATTGTGAAGTTGCTTGTACTGTAAGAGGTTGTGTGAGGTTTTATTTTTATTCCAGGTTTTCCAGGCTATATCCCTGGTGGTCATAATATGCTTTGTAGACTTAGTTAGCCAGGTAGCATATTTTGTTCTAATTCTCTTAAGCCTGAGTGGGGCTAAGCTATTTAGTATTTTAAGAAATGTAGAGTTAAAGAATTCTACTGCATCATTGATAGGGAGAGTTTTTAATGGACTCCAGTTTGTACTTTGAAGGATATTGTTGTGGGTGTCAGGGGAGAAGTGGGATAAGTCTCTGGTGTAACGATATTGGTGTGTATGTGATACAGAGGTGGGCTTGCATATTATATATTCTGGTGAGTGGTCACTGATACAATCTGGAAGAGTGCCAGAGAAGGAGATTTTGTCAGAATCAAAAACTAAGATCCAGTCCAAGATGGATCCTTTATTGTTATTATTGTGTCTGGTTATATTTCAGATTAGCTGAGTAAATTTGTGAAGGTTGACACCTGTTGAGGGGTTCTTAGTGATATCTGGCCAATTGATGTTTGTGTCACCTAGGTTTAGCATTTCATTATTTATATTATTGGTTGTCCAGGCAAGAATTTCCTCCAAAATAGGAATGTTGCTGCCAGGGGGTATACATAGGACTATGATACATAGGGGTTGTAGTTATTAAGTTTTATAATGCGATTAGGAGTTCTGCGTTGGAATAAGTGGGCATTGGTTTTGAGTAAGGAATGACTGTGTAGGTGTTAGGGAAAAGTAGTGCGATGCCTCTACCTTTTTTGTGAAGCCTGTCGCTTCTGAGGCAGGAGTGGTTGGGGATAGGAATTCTGAGTCCTTGATGTAAGGTTTTAGCCATATTTCAGCAATGTCAGGTTTAAAGTCAGGCTTGTATTGACTGATCCAAGCATGCAGTTGTGAGATTTTATTTCTAATACTTTGAATGTTGATTGTGGTGAATTGAATAGCTTTTGTGGGGTTGAGGGAGTTGTTTGTGTGGGAAAAAGGGCCAAGGTTGGGATGTACATCGCATAATAGGGTCAGGTTCCAGTAGGTAGGGGGAGTGCTTGTGGGAGATTTTTTGTTAGGCCTATAAAAAGTTCTTGATGGACTCTTGTTAGTTTGGTTAAAGTTATGTTTAAAGATTTGGTTGAAGGAGGGGTGATTTGGGAGGTAGAGGAGTATTAGTTTTCTTTCTAAGATTTGGTCTGTGCTGTAGAGAGAGATGAGCTGATTACTGAGTAGCTAGGGAGAGTATGATTATGAGTAGCTATCGTAGGAGAGCTTGGGGGATGTGGGATAGTAATGTGGAGAGCAGATAGTTTTAGAAGTAAGGATAGGTATACACAGAGTATGATAAGGATGATGTTGGTTAGGAGAGGCATAGTTGTATAGTTTAGTGGCAGGGGATGTAGTGAGACAGTTCTGCAGGATATAAGGAAGATATACATATATATATATATATATATATACATATATATATATATATATATATATATATATGTATAGACACACACATATATGTATGTACATGTGTATAAAACAATTGTGAACCCCATGACATATATTTCATCATGTGAAACATTGTCCTGGGGAATGATCCCTAATCTGTGACTAAGCTAACTGTCCATCATCATCATATTTAAATGGCTATGAACTTTTAATAGGCTGGATCACTACTTCATCTTTTAAAAAAGGGATCCATGTCATCCAATCTTTCAAGTACACAGAAGCTAGAAACACTTTCTCATGTCTGCCTCAGATCTACAACCGTCTTGCCTTCTCAAAGAAAGCATTGTCCTTATGATTGCAGGTAGAAATTTCTATCACAAGTTTTTTAACCAACATCCTTTTAAAACATCATCAAATATGAATGGTTTGCTCAGAAAGCATGATCAAATTACATCTTTTCCCTTCGATTCATGAAACTTTGTTTGGCATTCACAACAGAGTTTACACCATATAACATCATACAGCCATATCTGATGCTGATATGGGAAGCCTGTTTAAGCTTTCAGAATCCAAATGTTATCAGCTCAAACAGTTATGGCAGTTGCCATGTTAACTTTCATATATCCAACACAGTTAAATCTCTCTTCTTTGTCAGGTATTCTCAAGACTGTCATACTCTTTCTCCATGCCTTATCCTCCATATATACTGCCATAAACTGTACCATATCAAACACCATAAACTGAATCCTTACTGCCCCAGTCTCACAGAACTCACATAAATGATGGTGTCTGTCCAATCGGAAAGCTAGTCAACATTCATCTTTTTCACAAAATCTGACAGTTTTGCTGTGATCTTTTTTAACTGCAATTAAAAAAAAAAAAAAAACTTCAATGGATTTTCCAAACACACCCCCTCCCCCAAAATACACACACACACACACACACACACACACACACACACACACGCACGCACGCACGCACGCACGCACACACACACACACACACACACACACACACACCACTGAAAGATAGGAACTATGTAAAAACCTCAATAACTTCAGGTATTCCAGCAGGCATGCTGTTCATAAGTATTCAGAGGCTGCAGTCATTACAAAACTTGTAGTGAAGATTAGAACACCTTCTGAACAAGCAGAACACCAATTCTAACAAAACTACCTTTATTCAAACTTTCAAGAACTTTTACGAAATTATGCCTTATACTACAAGCACTTTTAAACAATTATTTATGGGGCAACTAAAAGGTACTACAACAAAGACCCTCGCATGGACGGCAACTGCACAGCACTAGAAAATGAATAAATGATAGAGAAACCTGCATTTAATACAGATCGGTTTCAGTCTCAATGACCTTTATCAATGTAACAATTTTTTATATTAGCAGAACAACTGCTAATATAGTTACACCATATTTTAAATTGACTAATCAAAACCAGAACATACTAGTCACCTAGCCCAAATTTAAAGGTATATACAATACACACGTGAAACAAAACATCAAAAATAAAAAACATGTACATAAAATTTATATAATAGATATATATGCATGCAAAACATTAATATCCCTTAACAACACTAGAAAAATTATTATTAATATATCAAAAAATATATAAAAAAAATATATGTATTTATATAAAAAATGGTTCCCTATCAGAAGCCTGAAACACTATAAGCCTGAAAATCAAAATCCTGAAAACTATAGACTGAAAGTTCAAAATCCTGAAAGACCAAAATCCTGAAACTCAAAATCCTGAAAACACAAATAATGCTAATATGTCACTATAAAGACACTAATATCTACCAACTGACCCTGACCCTAACCCTAACCCTAAGGTCCGTCACTATCGCACACTCACCTGACCCGCGCCCTAACCCTAACTCACTTAAACCGCCCCTAACCCCAATATTTGTCACTATTGCATACATGCCTAACCTGCGCCCTAACCCTAACTCACTTAAACCGCCCCTAACCCTAACATAAAACCAACCACACCCAACGCATGACCCAACACCACAGGGCTAACAATAGCAAAGCCACAATGACGTCAGTATGTCCATTTTGTGTTTTCAGGATTTTGAGTTTCAGGATTTTGGTCTTTCAGGATTTTGAACTTTCAATCTATAGTTTTTAGGATTTTGATTTTCAGGCTTATAGTGTTTCAGGCTTCTGATAGGGAACCATAAAAAATATATACATATAAATAAACCTAGATAAATGTTTACAAATGGCCATTTAGGCCTGGGGAAAAAGACCACCCAGATTTACAATCCAAGATCTTTCTTTTTTATTAAGAATGTCATGCCATTTATTTTTGGAAAATTTTGAACCAACAAGTCTGTCAATAATTGTAAATGAAAATCTAACTGTTTTGTGAACTTGAACATGTTTGTACAATGCGTTTGTGATAACCTTGTTACGTATATTACTCAAATGCTCGGAAATTCTAAGTTTAAAAGGCCTGGATGTTTGGCCAATATAAAAAGCCGAACATTGACATTCAGCAAGGTAAATCACACAACTACTACAATTAGATAATGTATGAATTTCAAAAACTTTGGATGTATTCTTACTTGAAAATTCTTTGGTTTTCAGTACACATCTATAGAAGGTACAATATTCACATGAATAACATCCATATGACCTAGCACCCCCAATGGTCCTTTGTATTTTATCATACATTTGGATGGATGTGTGTTTTTTGAAATTACTGAAATGTCCACCTAAAGTAATTCCCTTTCTATAAGAGAACCTGCATCTATTCTCTAGTATTGTTGTCAAATGTTCTTCAGCACGTAGTACATCCCAATACTTATTTATGCCCCCAATCAAAGATTTGGTATTCTTACTGAATGTGGTAATGAATCTAATCTTGAAATTGCATCCAGACTTAGACCCACCATAGGTCAATAATTGCTGTCTGGGCATCCTTTCCACAAGATGTTTAATCTGAGATAAATGACTCTCCGAATATCCACATTCCATGAATCTGTTGGTGAGGTCTGTATTACATGAGTCAGCATGGGCAGAAGCTGCTGCAAAGTCATCATCTTGAATTTTGGCATATCCAGGAATGTGTTCAGAATAGATAGGTCCAGTATTGGTCGCCAGGTCTTGTCCTTTCTGGGTACCAGGAACAGTCTTGAGTAAAATCCTTGTCCCTGCTCTTGCTCTGGTACTTGTTGAATGGCCCCCCATGTCCATGAGGGATGAGACTTGTTTTTGTGCCTCTGCCCATTGATTTTTTGGCAGATCTGGCCAGTCATTTGCCTTTGGCAGGGTATGGAAATGGAACTTGTACCCTTGTGACACGGTATTTAGAACCCACTTGTCCTGGGTTATAATGTGCCAATTTTGAGAAAAAAAGTGCTAATTTTCCCCCTAAGGGTGCTGCCACGAGATAAGTGCTTGGTGCAGGCAGGGGAAAGTCATTGGGACTGTTTCCTGTATGGTTGTGATTTGTCTTCTCCAACTTTGAAGGTAGAAGCACCCCATTGTTTTGACCTGTAGGAACCTTGCGTCTGGGATCTGCCTCTAGGGCGTCCGGATCTGCCCCTTTGAGGTCTGACTGACACAGGAAAGGAACAATTCTTTGTCGGCCAGTATCTACTAAACCTAGGTGGCTGTACTTGTAAAAAATCTTTGACAGTTTGAATAGATTTAGCTTTGTCCTCCATTTTCTTTAACACCTCCTCTGCCTTAACACCAAACAAAGTATCAAGCTGTAAAGGTGCATCTAATAATTTAACTTTGACATGATCAGGCAGATTTTGTTCCTTTAACCAAGCATGCCTCCTAATTACAGAACCCGTAACTGCGGCCCTGCAGGAGGCCTCCAAAGAATCAAAACCACATTGCAAAGTATGCTTTCCAACTTGTTCAGCTGCATGCAATAAATCCTGCATTTCCTTGTTTTCTGCACATTCAGAGTTTAATAACACTTTCTGTTTAAGCAATGCCATGACATGTTGCTGATATTTGAGCATATGAAACTGACAGTTTAAGGCCTTTATAGCCAAGGTAGCAGATGTGTAAACCTTTTTTCCCCATCTATCCAGTGCTCTAGAATCTCTGTCAGAGGGTGTAGGATTTTTTGCAGCGGAAGCCTTAACTCCTTTGGGACCTTGTGAAATAGTTTCTGGGACTGCAGCAGGGTTTTTAAAAAAGGAATTTATGAGAGTCAGGAACCCTGTAATATCTGTCAGGCTTAACAGGAGCTGTAGGTAAGGAGTCAGGGGTAAGATTAGACTCCGAAAACACATCATCTACAATATCTAACACAGGTGGAATGGCTACTGGCCTGTGTTGAGGTAGTAAAAGGAAATCCCTGAGCCTCTTTTTAGATTCTGGAAAATCTTGGCTCTCCCAGTGGAAATGCTCCCTCATGGTATGCAAGGTTTCCCCAAATGAATAGTCCTCTGCAGGGGAAGCTAAAGGTATAGATTCTTCAGCATCGGAATCCTCATAGGGGGGAAGAGAATATTCCTGATCAGAAGAGGAATCAGAAGAAATAGAAACCTGATCTGAAGATTCATAGTCAGTCTCTTGCCTAGGCCTCTTATCAGGAGGGGGATGGGAATCCCTGATCAATGTAATTAAGTCTTTGGCCATTTTGAGCATCTGTTTTTTGGGCATAGAGACCTGTCCACGTGGCTCTTGAATTTGTTTCTTTGCATTAGAAGGTGCTTTAGTCTTTGCCTTTGAAGCTGAGGTTGATTTAATGTAAAGATGTTTAGGTCTGAATACACCCTCAGAAGCCGGTGCCTGCTCAGCGGCTCCGGACCCATCTGAAGGAATAGTATCCGAGGCTCTAATACCTTGAGTTTCCAGCGGCATGGCTGACTCCACATGGGAGTCGGTAGCGGCCTGCGACTCTAAAGTAGCGGGCATCAAGGGCTGTGAAAGCACCTCACTGAGAACCGGCGAACTGGCGACTGGCTTAGGAGAAGCTTTGTCGTCGGTTTTGGGCCCCGGTTGTCTAGCTCTCTCCTTTTCTTTGAGTTTTTTGTGAACTCCGGTAGTCGGATGGCTATCTGACGATATTTCTGGATAATTAAACCGGTGTCCAAAATAGTTTAAAGCAAAATCATACCGACGCTTAATAGTGCGTTGGTTAAATCTAGTACAAAATCGACAACCAGCAACATTGTGATCAGGGCCTAGGCAAGGAATACTGTGAGAATGAAAGTCCTTATGAGGTATTTGCTTTCCACAAGAAATATAATTACTAACTTTTTCTGACATCGGTCTGGAGCAAGAAAAAAAGTTTCCCCAATGGGGTACTTAGCTTTATTGAAGACTTCGGATCTGAAACTCGAACACAAAAATATCAGGAGTCGGCCGACTGGCACTTGCGAACTGCTTCTGCTTCGGGCACCGCGAGGCAAGAAAGACTAAAGAAAATGGCGTCGGCCGCATCTTTTATACCCCTGACAACCTGACAACAGGGAAGAGGCAACAGCAGCCGACGCAAGACCCAAGATTTTGGAATTCAGGCCGACTGAGGGCAACCTGCCAGCAGGATTACCCAAATGTAATGACTGCAACAGTGAAACACGAAGACCATCTCATCAATCTCAGCCTTAAATTTGGAGTTAGGGTCAATAAATAAAGGTGTATAAAACCTAGCATCATCGAGTTGTCTGATACTCTCCTCCTCATAATCCGACCAATTCATCGCCACTATAGACCCTCCCTTATCTGCTTGAACTATCACCAAATCCTTCCTGTTTTTAAGTTTTAACAAGGCCTCTTTTTCACACTTATCAAGATTATCTGGCAACAAACCATACCCATTATTGTTTGCAAAACGAAGCTCATGACGTACACATTTTTGAAAAATGTCAACATATTTATTTATTGGTGGAAAAATTTAGAAGCATGAAATTTAAAACTACCCTCATCTGGTAAATGCTGGTCTTCCTGGTCCCCAAAGAGAATCTTTAAATTCAAAAGTCGATAGAAAGACTGTACATCTTGCACAAAATCATATTCAGACACATAAAAAGTAGGAATGTAGTTTAAACCTTTATTAAGTACTTTATAATCATCCTTTGACATAATTACTGAAGATATATTTATCACATTGTTGGTTTCATTTTCAGTTCTAACAATTGCAGCATTGTCTCTAAACTGACCCCTGCATTTGTGTTTCCTACCCCCATGTTTCCTATTGCCCCTAAAGGGGTTTTCTGGACATGGTGGTCCATCTGTTCTACCATACTATGTTTAGGGACCGGTGACGTCTGAGGAGCATTACTTTCATTGTCAGTACATGAAGACAAATCTTCACCTGACCCATCCCCAAAAGACTTCTTGAGGATGGATTTCCTTTTCCTTTTTGTTCTAAATGCCTGATCCTTATTTTTAAAAAATGTAACATTCTTAGATTGTTCAAACGGGTGCCCAGAACTATAGTCAAATAAATCTCTCCTAAATGTATTGATTTTCCCAGATTTTAGCTCATTTTCTACAGTTAACAAATCACTACTTAATTTGCTCAAACATTCTTTATATTCTGGTTTGTCTTCCCATTTTTTAGCATCCTGACACATTCGTAACACTTCCAAGTTCAATGTTTCAATCTTTCGTTCATGGAAAGCATATAAGGCCCTAACAAATTCCATGGTAGAGCTTTGCTGTATTTTTGCCCAAACTTCCAATAGTTCAGCATCTGGTTGTTCCACTAGAGGTTTCAGCCTAATCCTCAAACCTCTTGGCATAATGCCCTTATCAATATATGCAGAAAACAATCTACTATGCCAAACACTAGATCTTAGCCCTTTCATTTTCTTAAAGATGTTATCAAATTGGGCACGGCATTCGCTCTGTGTGTTTGTTGTTACCCCATTATCTGTTTGACTGATAGTAGAACATGTAAATATGTCAATATCGTTTCTGTCCTGGGATAACCTTTTAAGAATAGTAATTAGGTCCATCTTGGCACAATCAAATAACTGTTGATGTCAAAAACCTATTAATAAAGGCTATCTGAGTTAGCCTAACCTGGATTAATTATTCAGATACAATAAACAATAACTAATAAAGGGCAAAACCCATTAGACCATAAAAAATGGGACGAATAACATACAGAGCCCACAAACAATCATAGGCCCTTTAAGCTTTATAGAAAATACTCAAATTTTCATCCACATTAGTTGGCCCAAAAATGACATAACAGACATACAATTTTTATCAATATCAGCAAGTAACTTAATTGATTTCCATATAGAAATCAAAAAAGGGCAAACAGCCAATATAGTAATAGTCATTCATAACCATGAATAATTTATACGCAAAAACATTGTTGTCGCTGTCTTTCGGCTTTTCCCGGTTAGGGGTCGCCACAGCGGAACTTCAGTCCGCTAATGATTGGTAGTAGATTTTCATGAACGCCGAGGTGCCAGCTCGACATTCAACCTTCAACTAAGGCACGCCCATTTACGCATGTCTTTCGAATGCCCACCCAACCGCGGGGAGGACATGCAGACTCCACACAGAAGGCACTCCCCGCACTCCAGCCGAGAATCGAACAGGAGAACCTCTTGCTAAGAGGCAACAACGCTACCGCTGCACCACAGCAAAAACATTACACATTGAAATTACAGAGCAAACAAACCCCAATAATTTTTCAAATTCCCACATAGACAAAAATTAGCACTTCGTTAACAGCGTAGTTCAAAGTCATTATGTTAGGCCATATATTTTAATTAGGCTAAACAGTCGAAATCATAACATATACTGCTTGTATTGAAACACTGAAATCATTAGTAAAGTCCCAAATATCGGATGTCAAAAAACAGAGCCAAAATCTTGATGTACAGTTATGCCACTCAGACCAAAAAATTACTTATAAGTAAGAATGGCACCAATATGGAAAAAATATACCTTCCATATGGAAAACCACCATACCATTAAGACTCAGTCCCTTGTGTAAAAAATGGCACAAACCATCATGATCCAATCCTTCAAGTTCACTTGTCGTCTCAGTTAGTAATTTTGAAATACTCCTTGGCATTCATAAATATAGGTAAACTCGATCTAAACCATGCAATGAAATATAAATCAAGCCAAGAGTTGCATATTTCGGTTCGAAAATTGCCAATACAGTCCCAAATTTATGATTTCACAAAAATGGATCCAAAGCCAAAAACAGGGTATACACCTCAACCACTTTTCACAAGAGACCTATAGATTGTAAACCAAGAGGCTTCAAAATATATATACTTCATGTAAAAAATCCCCCATACAGTTGAAACTCAATCCCCCATACAAAAAACGGCACTAACGACCACAAATCCTGAAAGCCTGAAATCTGCATGTCCCAACGGCCCACACATTCAACCACGACAATGAACACCTCCGTCAGAATCATGTCAGGCAAAACACCAACATAATCCCAGCCAAACCCACTACTGAAGAGATGAAAAACGGCTAGGTCACTAGATCCAAATAACAAAGTCTCTGGCGATGAAAAATTAAAATCCAAAAGGTGCTGAATGTTCATTTTAAAATCATGTTTTGGAAATGTTGAATTTTATAAATGTCTAGAGGTCATCCTGACCTTAATTTGTCTCTATCCATATTTCAGTAACTTTTTCAGATTGTCTCATGACATTTTCAGAAAATACTTGAGTACTCTGCCTTATAAAGAGTATTGTTAACATCAGTAAATGTAAGTAAATGCCACCACTTTGAAAGTGTAGATGTCAGTCTGCACTTCCCAAAACTGTGTTTTTGTATGGCATTTTAAATCACAGAAAAATCATGTTTTTTCAAAGATAAGCACTGTTTTCATTTGTGATGTGATACAGTACAAGAAGGCATGATTCTGGTCATTACTGCATTTATCAGCCAGAAAACATATCACACGCACATATTTGCTAGGAAGAAGGCATGATTCTGGTCATTACTGCATTTATCAGCCAGAAAACATATCACATGCACATATTTGCTAGGAAGAAGGCATGATTCTGGTCATTACTGCATTTATCAGCCAGAAAACATATCACATGCACATATTTGCTAGGACTACAGTAGCAAAGAAATAAGTAAGCACATATCTATGCAGGCTGCATGTCTAAAATAGTCTGAATTGCTTAGCAAAATTTCAGAAAAAAATAATTCTTGACACTCAGCTACAGACTGCACTTGGTGATCCTACGTATACAAATGTATGCACCTTTGTTTTCATGTTGTATCATTTCATGTACTACTATATTTAGGTGATACTAACAATACTTCCAATGTTATAAAAAGGTAAAGTCATTTTTAAGGTGAAAAATATTTGATTTTTACTTCTGATGTAATGCCAACTCAACACAGAATGCACAGTATTCCACTGCTAGAAATGAAGTGATACATCAACTGCCTATTCTAGAAAACGAAGGTAACTCAACTTTAATTTACAAAGCTGTAACTCAGCTGCAATTTACTAACTGATACACTGAAAAACTGGTAGAAACCTACATTTGGTGCCAACATGTAGGAGGTAATACAGCTATCATCCTTTCACAGTTTCTAGTAAAATTTCTCTGGCGATGAAAAATTAAAATCCAAAAGGTGCTGAATGTTCATTTTAAAATCATGTTTTGGAAATGTTGAATTTTATAAATGTCTAGAGGTCATCCTGACCTTAATTTGTCTCTATCCATATTTCAGTAACTTTTTCAGATTGTCTCATGACATTTTCAGAAAATACTTGAGTACTCTGCCTTATAAAGAGTATTGTTAACATCAGTAAATGTAAGTAAATGCCACCACTTTGAAAGTGTAGATGTCAGTCTGCACTTCCCAAAACTGTGTTTTTGTATGGCATTTTAAATCACAGAAAAATCATGTTTGTTCAAAGATAAGCACTGTTTTCATTTGTGATGTGATACAGTACAAGAAGGCATGATTCTGGTCATTACTGCATTTATCAGCCAGAAAACATATCACATGCACATATTTGCTAGGAAGAAGGCATGATTCTGGTCATTACTGCATTTATCAGCCAGAAAACATATCACATGCACATATTTGCTAGGAAGAAGGCATGATTCTGGACATTACTGCATTTATCAGCCAGAAAACATATCACATGCACATATTTGCTAGGAAGAAGGCATGATTCTGGTCATTACTGCATTTATCAGCCAGAAAACATATCACATGCACATATTTGCTAGGACTACAGTAGCAAAGAAATAAGTAAGCACATATCTATGCAGGCTGCATGTCTAAAATAGTCTGAATTGCTTAGCAAAATTTCAGAAAAAAATAATTCTTGACACTCAGCTACAGACTGCACTTGGTGATCCTACTTATACAAATGTATGCACCTTTGTTTTCATGTTGTATCATTTCATGTACTACTATATTTAGGTGATACTAACAATACTTCCAATGTTATAAAAAGGTAAAGTCATTTTTAAGGAGAAAAATATTTGATTTTTACTTCTGATGTAATGCCAACTCAACACAGAATGCACAGTATTCCACTGCTAGAAATGAAGTGATACAACAACTGCCTATTCTAGAAAACGAAGGTAACTCAACTTTAATTTACAAAGCTGTAACTCAGCTGCAATTTACTAACTGATACACTGAAAAACTGGTAGAAACCTACATTTGGTGCCAACATGTAGGAGGTAATACAGCTATCATCCTTTCACAGTTTCTAGTAAAATTTTTAGGGAATTAGACTCGATCATGAGGTGCAAACTTCACCTGAAACTGCCATTCAACTCTTAACAGCTTTCCACCTCTGAGGTTCACTGGACCATTTGATGTCTCTACGGAGATTTTTGGGGGACAGCATCCTTTCAGTAAATGAAAGATTAACATTTGTGTGGAAATATATGAGTTTTACTTCTCACATAAATCCACCCACGTATATAGTATATATAGTATATATATATATATATATATATATATATATATATATATATATGTGTGTGTGTGTGTGTGTGTGTGTGTGTGTATTCTAGCTATCTAATGCATATCCAATGTCAAAGTGAAGTCACATAAGTTACAAGAGGCCAATTATGAAAAAAAAATGTCATACATTGCAAACTGTCTATAACTACCTTCAACATGATGTTCTATAGTAATGTAATACAAGCTATTAATGAAAAATTGGGTTGTGATGTAATTTATATACACTTTTGTTCAGCTGTTGTCAGGGTCATTTACAAAACATATCAATAAATTACAATGGATTGGTATTAATGTAATCTTGATAAGATAAATAGCTATATGGCTTACAAATAAGAGATGGCTAGTATCATACAACAGTTGGGCAGGTAAACTTCTAGGTTACAGTCAAGGTGTCCCACAGGACTCTGTCCTAGGCCCACTTACTTGTTTAGGTTTTATCATTCAGATCTTTTTCATCTGAGGTGTTCTATAATTTGTATACAGGTGATTTGAAAATTGGTACACATCTACTAGGTTGGAGAAATCTGCAAAAGATCTATACTAAATCGACCATTTGGACATAAAAGAATAAATTAAAATTATGTACGCGCCATAACTTTGCATCTGTGTTGTCCATTTTCATACTTCATCAATAACTGGATCTCAGATCGACCTCAGTCTGACTTGGCCACATTTACAAGATTCTCTACCCAATTCACAAGCTCTTCCCTGAACTATAATGCCCCAGTCAACCTGCTGTACCTCAGATCAAGTTTGCTATCTTATAAGCCTTAGGAATAATTAAACATAAGCACAAAGGAATAACAGAAGTAGCAGAACTCGGACTCAAACCTGGAACAGAAGTTCCACAATAACCACAAGGTCACTCCAAGAGATAAAATAAAAAGGGAAGGAGGGTGGGGAGTAGGGGAGGAATAAAAATGGGCAACACAGATGCATAAACATGGTGAGTACATAACTTTAATATCTGATGATGTCCTTTTCATTCATTCCTCAATGATTGGGAAAGAGTCCTCAGCTATGTGAACTTTGTGTGGCCCTCATGGAAGGATATTCTGGAGTACTGCGCCAAAGGCAGCTCTGCTCCTGGAAGTCAAATTCAATTTGTAATGACCAATAAAGGTATGAGAATTAGACATGGTAGCTGATGTAAAAACGTCATCAATAGAAATTCTAGACCAAAAGGCAGAAGAGGTAGCCATAGACCTGGTGGAATGTGCCTAATGACGTTTGGGTAGAGACCGACTTTGCTGACTGTAAACAAAGGAAATGCACTCAGTAATCCATTTGGCCAGGGTAATTTTAGAAACTGGTGAACTAAATCTGTTTGGGGAGAAGGAGACAAACAGTTGTTCTGACTTCCTGAAATCTTTTGTTCTTTGGAGACAAAAATGTAGTTGCCTATGTACACCTAAAAGATGTAGTATGTATTCTCCTTTGTTAGAAAAGTTGGGAAAGAAAACAGTAAAATGAATGGCTCTATTAATATTTGTTTCAGAGACTTGGTGGTGTTGTTTTTTTTTCGGCTTTTCCCCAGTTAGGGGTCGCCACAGCGGAACTCCTGTCCGCTAATGACTGGCAGTCGATTTTTATGGTGCCGAGGTGCCAACCCAACGCCCAACCTTCAACAAAGGCATGCCCATTCACGCATGTCTTTCAAATGCCACTTGACCGCGGGAAGGACATGCAGACTCCACACAGAAGGCACTCCAGCCGAGAATCAAATGGGAGAACCTCTTGCTGTGATATTTGTTTGAGAGACTACTTTAGGCAAAAAGATGGATTGATCCTTCAGTTAACTCTGTCTTTGTGAAAAATAAGATAAGGTAATTTGGAAGTGAGGGCCTGGAATTAATAAACTTGTCTTGCAGATGTACTGGCTACCAGAAAAGCTGTTTTCCGTGATGAAAAAATTTAAGGCAGACTTAGCTGATGGTTCAAAGGATTTCTCAGTTAACCCTCATAGCATGGCTGCCAAATCCCAGGAGGCGATGGATACTTCAGTGGGGGCCTAAGGTAGAAAACACCTTTGAGAAAGGCCTTGCACAACTTTGTAGAAGCTAATGAGGAAGCATTTTCTCCTGAATGAAAATTAGAGATGGCTGTCAACTGCACTTTGACAGAAGCAAAATTAGCTCCTTCTTGAAAAAAAATAGATGCCAAAAATTTTAGAACCGCAGAGGCAGGAGTAGTTAAGGGGGTCCAATTCCTTCTGAATAGCCCAAACAGAGAATATTTTCCATTTACTTTAGTAAATCTTTATTGTAGAGGCCTTGTGTGATGACAGAAGTATCTGCCGGACTGGGGAGGAAAGCCTGGGCTGTCTAGCTATCAATGGAATTGCAGAAACCATGTGGTCAGCTTGCGGCCTGGAATGCCCAGATGATCCATCCCAGACAGATGTGAAAGCAGGTCTGGAATGGGGTCCATTATCCATGCAGGATAACAAAAATGAGACCAAAGGAAGGGGAACCACACTTGACAAGGCCAAAATGGGGCAATAAGGAAAACTATGCTCTTAAACCAAAATGCCTTCTGTAAAAATTTGGGAATCAGAGGTACTGGGGATAAGCATAAAGGAGACCGGATGGTCAGACGCAAGCCAGGACATCTCTCAGTGACTCCCCCAATGGGGGATTAGGGCAAAGTTCCTGCTGCACTTGCTGTTGTGAGGAGATGCAAAGTGGTTGCAGCAAGGTTGGTCCCACAATGGAAAATCCGCTCCACATCTGAGTGATTGAGAGACCACTCGTGAGACATCTGAATGGACCTGATGAGTTTGTCCACTAGAACACTGGACTTCCCCGGTATGGGCATTGCCATAAGAAATCAGATGGAAGAGATCGCCCAATGCCACAGTCTCATTGAGGTTTATATTAGACCATCGAAAATTTGGGTTCCTATTAAATGATCGAAGATGCATTCTTTCGAATGCGTCTTTACCGAACTTGAAAGCACAAAAAGACACAATAGCGAAACAGCATATAAGCAAATTCTTTTCTGGGAAAGAAATTGCTTGGCCGATTCCGTTACTTTGCTGTTTTCATCACTGTAGTGCGATCTCGGAGTTGGTATATTTAAGTATCGGGGGGGTGTGGTGGGCGAAGCCCCCCACTTTTTCCCTTGGAAAAAATCGTTGTTCTAAGCATTCGAGATTGTAAGCTTTTGCTTACATGAGTTCAATAAATTATCGTTCGCTTTTGTTAGAGTTCGATGATTTAACATAGACCCGAAAATTCAGTTTAGCGAACAGCATTTTCAGTGCACTTACACTGAACATGCCATTCGTCGAACAGTGAAGATCAGAAAATTTGCCATTTCCTCACTGTAGTGAGATCTCAGAGTTGGTATATATAATTAGTGGGGGGTGTGTCCCCACAAGAGCGGAATTTGATGAATGGCATTTCCGATGAAATGCCATTTGTCGAAGTGGGTTTTCGCTGATTTAATATAGATCCTCTCACTGCCTCTCAACAAAGGGAGTATGATCGGGTTACCTCCTGTTTGTTAATGTACCAAACCACAGACATGTTGTTGGTTTGTATTACAATAGTCCCAAGAGAAAGAACATCTTGAAAGACCTGCAATGCTGGGAGGACCACTCTTGTCTCTTGGACACTGACGTGTGAATTGGTCTCTTCTAGGGACCTTGTACCTTGGACCATCTGTCCCAAGAAATGCCCCCCCCCAACCCCAGTTGGGAGGTGTCCATGTTTACTGTGGCTATTGAGGTCTAAAGTACAAAAGGATGGCCTAGAAAACTTTGTCTGACTGAATCCAACAATGTAGAAGATCTTTGCAAACTCGAGTGAGTTTGACCAGAAATGACAAGGGATGACGAAGAACTGACCACTGAACAGCTAGGGTCCACTGAAAAACATGCATATAAAACCAGCCATAGGAAGTAAGGTTATGGCAGCTGCCATTGATCCTAGGGCCTGAAGAACAAGTCTGGCTGGGGGAGAAGGGTGTGCAATAATTTGCTCCACCTGGCACCTGATTATCCTTACACAATATGGTGGAAGACAGACTATCTGATTTATTGTGTTCAACTGGGCACCTATGAACTCCAGGCTCTGAACAAGTTTAAGATGAGATTTGCAGATGTTGACTGAAATGCTTACTGAGTGACACAATTGGAGCAAGTAGTCAGTGGATTCCTCAAGGAGATGCTTGGTTTGGGCAGTGAGGAGCCAGTCATCTAGGTATGGAAACACTCAGAATCCCAGCAGTCTCATGTGAGCTGCTACCACTGTCATGAATTTGGTGAACACCCTGGGGGCTGTGGTGAGACTAAAGGGCAATACTCTGAACTAGTAGTGACTGCCCCCTAGCCAAAAGCTCAGACAGCTTCAGGATCATCTGTTCAACTTATGGAGCAAATCCTATCATCCTTGTGTAGAAACAGCAGAATGGATTGAACAATGACCACTCAGAATTTTGACTTCTTCACAAATTGATTTACTTTGCTCATATCCAGAACTGGTCTCAGGTCCTTGTTTTTTTGGTACTAAAAAGAATCTTGAGTAGATTCTGAATCTTTTCTGGTCTGGTGGGACCTCCTGGATGACTCTTTTTTCTAGCAGCTTTTGAATTTCTTGAGCTGCTGCCTCCCTCTGACAGAGTGGGATGAATGGCAGCTTTTTTCCTTTCACTGGGAAAATCTGGAAAAATGGTATGTAATAACTTCTGGATATGATTTTTAGCACCCAAGAATCTTTTTTTATTGATGCTCAGGCGTCTGAGTACAGAGACATGTGAACCCCTGACTACTTCCAGAGTTGAGCAGTCAGGCAACCTTTCAGGACTGCTGGAAGGGTTTATCCAAAAAGAAATATCAGAAACCCTGGTTTTCCAGGCCTCCTCTACAGCGATGGTAGCATCTTGCATTTGAACTTCCCCCTTTGCCCCTGAGGGAGTTATCCCTAAGTGAATCCTGGAAAGGACCCTGATACTTACGGAACCACATTTTCTTGCCTCCACTTTGATTCCTGGAAAGGGACTGTTAAGGAGTAAAAAAGCATATCCCTACATCAGACAGGGCCTTTCCATCCTGTTCACTCTGGAAAAGTGTTTCCTTTACAGTAGGGCCAAACAAAGATATTCCAGCAAACGGAGCATCGAAGAATGATGACTTGAAAGGCTCCGCAAGGTCGTATAGGCACTTCCAGGCATGTCTCCTAATGGCTATGCCTGAATCAGCTTCCCATGAGGTACCCTCCGCAGCACTGGATATTAGTATCATGGGTGCATTAGAGATGGATAACAGAGTGGCCAGTTGTCTAGAAGACTTCTTGTAGTCCTCGACAACCATGGATTCAGAGGGGGATTTGGAAAATTTCCTTAGTCAATTTCCATTGTGATCTTGTGAAATTTGCCAAGTAATTCAGAGACCATAAGGCAAAGGTTGCTGAGGCAAAATTGTGCTTTCCAAATGTGTCCAGTGCCCTGGACAGTCTGTTAGGGTGATGGACACTGGAGCTCTGCTCTGTCAGCTCCTTCTTTGTGGCCACTGCCACAACTATACCATCAACAAGAACTTCCTTGCTCCAGTATGGCCTGTCTTTAGATGGTGCCAGAAATTTATCAGGGAGACGGGGAATGGGTTCTATAGTTTCTGGTTCCTTCCGCACCTGGTGAGAGACTAGATCTATAAGCTCATCTGCTGGGGGAGTCACCTACGACGTAGATGGGCTGGACCCAAAAGCTTCCAGAAAGACTAACTCCTCTGGGGATGGGATGTCAGAGGACCATCTACCCTTTTGCTTGAGAATCTCTAGAATATCTCCAAAGGAGATGTCCTCTGGTGGAAATCTGGGGGACTCCTCCTCTTCATCGAAGTCAGTGTTCTCAGTGACAGACTCCATTGGGGAATCTATGTATCTCCTCTTAGACATTCTCTTTTGGGGATAATCTGCAGAGGTATCCAAAGAGAGGGGAAGTCCACAATGGAGACTGTCTGGGTGCTTGATGGCGCTGGCTGTCCCTGTGGAATACGCCTGATAGGACCACAGCCCGGACCCAAAAGTTGTATAGCTGTAGGATTTGAAGAGGACAGAGTAGTCGAGTCTCTTGGGTGAAAGAAAGCCCTCTCCACTACCTCTAAGACAGAAGGACCAGGAGGAACCATAACTGGTTGCACCAGAAACAAAGCTGCCACTGCCACCACACCGCGACTCTGCCTGGACCCATGCCTCAAAGGAAGAGTTGGACCCGAGCTGTCCAACACCAAAGCTCCATAGGGCAGGGATGGCTCCATCAACACAGGAGTGGAATCCAGCCCCTGGACTCGGTGTCACTGCTTCGGCTCAGACACTCATCCTGGTCCAAAGGAATCAGGGACAAACAAGTCAGGGAAGCAGTCAGAGTTGAAGATCTAGCTATCTTCAGATCTGACATCGATACTCTTGGATCTCTCAGATCCAAGGGCTCTGAAGCTGTGGGTCAGATCAGAGAAGGAGAGATCACTGCATGATAAGTAGAAGGGAGGCTCATGGATCAGCTGTGAGATGGAGACGGGATAACCCGCATCTAAATCTGAGCTCTGAGTAACTTCCTTATCATCCTATCCACTTCGGCTTCTTAAAGGCTCCTGGAGGACCTGATGGAAGAAATAGTGGACTGGGGCCAAGACTCTCTCCTGGGGTCCCCTGAAGGAAAAGGCAATGGAGATGAGGAGAAACAGGCTCTACAGTGAACCCTGGGGAACTGGTTCTTGAAGACTTAGTATGATTAGCTGTCGGATCTGAAGTCATGGGATCTGACTGCTTCCATTTTGGATCCAAACAGGTCAGATCGGACTTCTTTTGAATCTTTTGTGGAGGTTCTGAAGATGCCGTAGTCTTAGTAGAGGGGGTTGGAGACCACCTTCATGATTCTCTTGCCTCCAAAGAGGCTTTGGATTATTTTGAGGGGATTTGTGCCCCTGAATTAGAGAAAGAAGGTGGCAGCAATCTTTTTAAAACCAATTTGTGTCTGTGATCACTAACAGCCCTGAAATTAAAGGCTGCACAAATGAAGCAGTCTGTACTGAGATGAGAAGCTCCAAGGTAGTAGACATACTTCCTCTGGGCATCAGAGTTAGGGATCTGATGCCCACAGGAAGTGCAGTTTTTAAAGTCCGTTGGTTTCTCGGCCATGATACGGCACTTAGAGAACTCAGACGATAGAAAGAAAAAAGAAAACAGAACTTTTTTTTTTACTCTAACTACCAACTATGGTAAGAAGAAAAATACCTTCTAGAAATTGGAGAAGAGAAAAATGTACTAACAATGGTGCCAAAAACTACCTCAGGTAGAAGGGGTAGAAAAAGAGATTAATGTACAGTAAACTTGAAAATTCAATCGCTAGGTGAGGGAAGAGGGTGCAAGAAGTAAGATCGAAGGGAAGAAGGTTTTAAGGATAAAAATATTAAACTTAACAGTTAAGAGAAAAACACTCAAAAAGCTTTTAGAGATGGATCTGTATCTGTAGTGATATGACAGCAAGTAAGATCTGAGGTATAGCAGGTTGACTACGGCTACAGGGAAGAGCTCGTGAGTTGGATCCAAGAGTCTTGCAAATGTGGCCATGTTGGACCAGACTTGTTGAATTAATGAAAAGGACAACTTCAGACTATGCTGATAAATGCATCAAAAATTAAGCTTAAGAGATTTTGGAGATCTGGATTGAAGGGTGAATATCTAATGCAGCATATTAAGTAAATGAAACAGTGGATATATTTAAGGACTTGGGTATATGGGTATTTCCACCTTTGACTTTTTCTGATCATATCAACCAATTGAGTTATGACAGTTATAAAATTATAGGCTGTACAAAAAATGATTTGTAAAGTCTGAGAAATCAGAAATTATGAAATCAATGTAAGTACCATTAGATCCATATTACAGTATGGAATAATAATATGGGAACCTTATAAGAAAACTAGCATGAGTAAACCGGAATGAGTACAGCAGAAATATACCAAGGGCAACCATCATGTGAAAATTTAAGTTATTACGAAAGATTAAAATATATGAAGATGTATAGAGTCTCATTTAAGAGGAGACTTTATTACATAACGTATATATGTATATATACATACGTACATGTATATGGGGCATCTTGAGACAACTAATCTGGGAATGTTTGGGGTTATTACAGAGTAGTAGAATATCATCAAAAATCTGTATAAGACATTATATAGGAATGATAGACTTACTAATTGGTCCTTTGACAGAGTAGCTAATGCTTGGAATAAACTATAAAATTATATTAAAGCAAACACTGATTATGACACTTTAAGACCAACTTGGGCAGTTATTAATGGGATGACTGTTTTTTGTGCATTGGCAGGCTAGAAGGGCATTATTGTCTGTGCCTGAAATATTTGTTTGCATGTACATATGTACAATGAGATACGTGTACATGCCTTTATATAGCAGACTACATCTGTCACCATTTCACGGTTCTTAGTAAATGTTACAGACAATTAAACATGGGTGCTTTGGTACCTGCTGCTCTGAAAACTGCCATTTTACGCTTAAGTACTGGGTGGAAGATTTTCGCTGTTGTCAAAATGCAAATTATTCTGCTGGTGGCAGTATCTGTCTAGTGATACAAAAGGAACCTTATACTGAGAACCATATACTTGATTTTGCTACTAATGTAATGATGTAATGCCACCACAGTTACCATATGTTCTAGATATGCAGTGTGTTTTACACCAAGAAAAAGAAATAAGAAACTAAACATTAATGCAGCTTGGTGGCTTGCCACATTCCAGTGGCCAGGAAGGTTTTGGTGGTATTAATCAATACAATACGTAATGGTGCTGGAATATTTTGACATTTACTACATACATTTTCACTGAAAAATACTAGATGTAAACTTATAAATTATACTTAAGCTCATAGCCAGCCATAGGCATAGGCCAACTAGGTGGCCGCCTCGGGCGCCGCTGTAGCAGGGGTGTTTTTCCATTAAACTGGATGTTGTGTAAATAGACCAGGAAGGGGGCACCAGGTTGTGTGTGAGGCACTGTGGAGCCCTTTCGCCTAGGGCACCACTTAACCTAAGGCCAACCCTGCAAGCTGCACCATGAATTTTTTTTTTTAATTCCAGCATTTTAAATTACTATAAAAATAACTTTTTCAGGCAAGCAAATACTGTTCACACAGCTGTTATTCAAAACAAAAATATATATATCCCTAATTTTAGTGTTTTCTGTTATGTGATGCAAGATCTTTTTTTTTTTTTTTTTTTGGTTACAGGTTTTTGTTGCAACAAAACAGCTGCATCTTGAACTTTTGAATGCCAGTTCATAATTCTTTGTACTTTTTTATTTAAAAATTTAAAATGGTTTCAAACATCACTTTTAGGGACAAATAAATCATTTTAGTGCTTGTGTTTTAGTTATACAATATATTTACATTTTATGTCTTCTAGATTTCTCCATTTGAGAAGAATACATGTTTGGTGCAAACCAAATTTAATAAAAATCTTCTGTTAGAATCTGGTGAATGATAATGTGCAGTAAAACTGTGACAACTGGAATAATAAATTGCTGATTGTGAAAGCCAAAATACGGATTAAAATCTGATATTTTTCATGAAGCAGAAGAAGAAAGTTACATATTTACTGTAACGATTACTAGGTGAGATCACGTAATACCCTACCTTCCCCTTCACCAGTCATGCACCTTTGTCTTCCTAGCATTATTTTCCTACCCTGATAAGTGACATCTCTTCCACATTATACATATATTGTATATAACTAATTTCTGTGTGCCCTAACCTTACCTTTGTTATATTTTACACTTTGTAGGCTACCCCTTCACTATTTCACTCCCTTCTTCTTCCATCCTTACTCTAACCATCCCTTTCTATTGTCCCTTATACTGGGTACTTTACAATTACTGTCACTGACTCATCATCTTTGCACAACATTTTGTTTGTAATCATAACATTTCTTGTTAACTTGCTTGTCTTCTGTCATAATTACTGAAACTAAAACAGGTCCAATTGGATCAGTGCTCTACCCTGGTATCCAAATTTAGTAAATAAATAAATAAGAAGACCCATCTTTGGTAACCACTAGGTCTTAAACTAAAGGTAACAAATCAAATATTCACAAACTGCCTGGAATCTTCCAATTTCTCATCATGCATCTCTCACCTCACACCTCCTAATTGTTCTTGGTATAGTGCTGAGCTGAGGAAAAATAAAAAAAAGACAAAGAAGAGAACAGACAAGAACTCCAGACAAGACACATCACAAGTGGGGAACAGAGAGAAAAGGTATAACACTCAAGATGGGCATTCTTCTTATAGTCTGTACTTATTTCTTTATTTATTTTATATTTGTTGACCGGGTTTGTCCGACTGGGCTACAAATGCCCATTTTCAGCAGAGGCCCAAGGAGAAAAGCTCCAACAGAAAATAGAAATTTTACATATTGAATACATATAGAAATACATTCATCAGTACCACACATTATTGCATTACAGTGTCATACATTACACTGTGGCAAGTGAAATACATAGAGAAATGCATTCATCAGAGGGATACATTCATAATTACATATTATATACATAATAGTGTAATAGTTACATAGCTGAAATATTTGACTCGTTATGTTTGTACAGTGATGTACCAAGAGGAGAAGATAAAGTAGTAAGTTTGTTTATTGAAGAGAAGGAAGAGAAAAGAGAAGTAGAAGGTTATAGGGGAGTGTTTACGGGGGCTAATTACATTGGCAAGTCCATTTTTCATGGAGGTATTTTTTTGTAACAGTTTTGAGTAGATTGGGATCTTCAAGGGATCTTATATCTAATGGTAGGCTATTTCAGGCCTTGGAAGGGTTAAAGCTATAGACTAGGTCCTTGGTTTGTAGATTTTTAGTAGGCCTTGTTCAGAACCGCAGAGTAATCTAGTGGGTAGGTAATGAGAGATTAGAGATGAAATAGTTGGACAGAAAGAGGGTTTGTAGAGAATGGAATGAATAATCTGAAACTGATTATACCGAAGCAGGTTAGGTAATTCTAGCCAATTTAGTTCTTTTAGTGAGAGACAGTGATGGGACTTGTAAGAATTTTATGCAGAAAATCTGGCAAACCTGTTATAAGTTGTTTCTAACTTGTTTAGTAGTCCAATGTTGAGGCTGGTGAGAATTTGGGAGCTATAAAGTAAAGTTGGTAAGAGGTATGCATTTGAAAGGGTTAGTTTTGCTGTTTTAGTAAAATATTCTTTGTTTCTATAGAGGAGACCTAGCTTGGGATGTGTTTTTCGGATACAATTATTGATGTGTAAATCAAAAATCAGTCTATCATCAATAGTAACACCTAAGAGTTTTGTACTGGTGTCCACCTGTATTTCAGTATTATTTTGTGACAGTAGGGAGAAGGAAGACTTTATATGGTTAAGGTTGGGAGAAAGAGTAGTAATTTGGTTTTCTTTGGATTAAGGATAAGTTGGTTTGCAGATAGCCAGTTCTTTCGAGTTAAAAGAGGACTCTGTGTCTGATTTTAGTTGAGTTGGTGATTCAGCAATAATGATAAGTGCAGAATCATCTGCGTATCATATCAGTGAGGATCCAGGACAGGAAAAGTAGAGAAGGTTGGTAAAGATGTTAAGAAGTGGCCCAAGGATGGAGCCTTGTGGAACACCCGTTTTTAACAGGAAGAAGAGGGGTGAAAGCTGAGAGCCATTTGACTGACTGAAGTCTATCAGAGAGATAGCTGTTAAACCAAGATATGGTGGATGGAGAGAAGTGTAAGTTTGCTAGTTTAAGGAGATGTTTATGAGAGATTGTATCAAAGGCTTTAGGGAGGTTAATGAAGAGACAGGAAATAAGTTTGTTACTGTTTCTAGCTAGTGATACAGAGTTTAGGAAAGACAGGATAGCTGTTGTAGGGCTGTGCATGGGACGAAAGCCATGTTGGGTAGGTGTGAGGAGATTTTCTTGCAGAAGGTAGTGTAAGACTTGATTGTGTATCCATTTTTCCAGAATTCTGGAGAGTGGTGAGATTATGGCTATGGGTCTAAAATTAGCTATATCTGTGGAGCTTCTTCCTTTGTGTATTGGAAGCGTGTAAAATTGCTTCCAGATGGAAGGGACTATGGATTCCGTAATAGAGTGGTTTATTAAAATAGAAACTGGGAAAGCAAGAACATCAGCAGCAGCCTGAAGGAATGCAGAGGGAATGTTGTCTATGGATATGGAGCAAGGTTTTAATTTAGACAGAGTTTTAATATAGTTAGTGGAGACAGGTTTGAGGAAGAAGGTAGTGGTAGGGTTACTACTGATGGAAGGGTTTGAGCTATTAGGTCTATTATTGTTGGTGGGATGATTTGTGTCTTGATTTAGTCATTTGGATATTGAGTCTATAACACAGTTGTTAAATATGGAGGCAGTTTCCTCATGTGTTTTGTCAGGATGAGGGTTAGGGGAGGC
The DNA here is from genome assembly GCF_019279795.1 of Protopterus annectens. Lineage (NCBI taxonomy): Eukaryota > Metazoa > Chordata > Ceratodontiformes > Protopteridae > Protopterus > Protopterus annectens. The sequence continues at coordinate 133,444,171 of NC_056726.1, read as the reverse complement.
TTGTGTACCTGGGTGTAGTATTTGATTTACAGAGTGCCAGAACTTTTTAGGGTTGGATTTAAAGGTAGAAGATGGATTATTATAGAAGTTTTTCTTATCTTTATTTATGTGACTTTTTGGCAAGATTTCTAAGTTCTTTATATTTCTGGAGGCCTGGTTGATATTTAGTTTTAGTCCAAATTTTCCATGCTCTGACTTTTTTTTTTTTTAGTAGTGCACATGTGTTTACGGTCAGCCATGGGGCTATGTTAGACTTTATGCAGGCTGTTCTAAGGGGTGCCACAGAATGCAACATACTAAGGAAAGTGGAGTTAAAAAAGTGGACAGCTTCATCCAAAGGGAGTAGTTTTAAGGGATTCCAGTTCACTTTTGATAGTAAAGATTTGAGAGTTTCAGGATTAAAGTTTGTTAGTTGTCGGTGTTTGATAAACCTTTGAAGTTTAGCTTGATTTGATGTGTATCTTAGTATTTTTACTGGACAGTGATCACTTGGGAATTTGGTAGCATTTCAGGGTTATGGTATTTGGAAGGGTGAGAGACAAGAATCCAGTCAAGGAGAGATGAGGCTATATGGGAGTTATTGAAATAAGTGGGATCAGAGATGAGTTGAGTAAAGCTGTAGAGATTAAGGTGTTGTGAGGAGATTTGAGAGGATAGAGATAGCCAGTTAATGTTGACATTCCCAAGAATGATAGTTTAATTTGGGATGTGTTGAGAGATATGAGCAAGCATATTTTCCAGTAGGGGGATATTATCACCTGGTGGAATGTAGACTGTTACAATGGTGATAGTGGAATGGCTATTAATATTTAGGTTTACAGATAAAATTTTGGCTGGGGAGAAGGCTTGGGATGTAAAAGTAGAGTTAGAAATGGTAAGGTGGTTAGAGTGTAGGATAGCAACGCCTCCTCCTTTTCTTTTTGGTCGATCTAGATGGTGTATGCTATAGCCAGAGGGCAAGATCTCTATGTCTTGGTGTTGGGATTTCAAGCAGGTTTCAGTCAGAACAAGGATATCAGGAGTATAGTGGGAGATCCAAGCATCTAGTTCACTTACTTTGTTCAGAATACTCCTAGTGTTTATTGAATAGAAGGAAAGATGTTTGTTTGGGAGAGTATTGACTTTGGGGTTAGGAGGGCTAGCAGTGGGGTGTGTTGGACCATGGTTGGAATGTTATGCCAAATATATAATTTTCATATCTGAAAATAAGAGTTCCATCTTCAGTAACCAGTAAGATAAAGACCCTATATAATTTTCATGGATGGCCACAATTTTTGAACTATATGCCACACAACAGCAGACTCAAGCTATTAATAATGTCCATCTTACAGCATCTCACACATAAGAGAAAACCAGGATGTAGCAGTCAAATATCACTAACAGTGGCATTATGGGAAAAAGGCAGTAAAAGTAGATATACCTCTAGCAGAATTAGTCCTTGAAGCTGCAATCAAAGGCTTTTCATGTTTAATATAACAAAATCTAATCAAAGGTCAGAAACTTTAGAGATACACAAGTACGTGTCTTGAAAGTTGGAAAAGTTAGCTTTTTAAGCATTAACTAAATATCTCAGAGAGAGTCAAGTTCTCTAAAAGGCCTAAACCTAAAATTTAAGATGTAAGAAGGTTTTACAGGTCTTATGACAGAGAAGAGAAGGGAAGTCTAAAACAGAAAGAACATTTTGAAACAGTAGCCTGATTAACTATATTGGAAGATTACAGGATTCCACATTCAAAGACTTTAGAAAAATATGACAAGACCAAACTAGAGGGGCTCTAAGTATGTTAACATTAACAATATAGTAAATGTCATTAGCAAAGTTTCAGGCTAATTTCATTTTGATTGGTTTGATACTACTACAAGGACAGCAATGTTATGTATGAAGTAAACAAAGAGGGGAAGGTTGCCATTGTGGTGGATGGCATCCAGAACTAAACCCAGACTTCCAGTGAAAAAGGCTCAAAGTAGAACTGTCTGAAGGTAATATAGGCATTTCACGGCATGTAACTTTTGTAGTAGAGATATGGATTTGAGTAGTGCTCTCTTTATGTTTATGCAATTACAACTGTCTGCATTAAAAATTCTTGAATTTGTTTGATATATTTTTGGAGAAGGGAAGGAATGAGACAAATCACTAAAGTAACAGCATTCAAAACATTGTCCTGCAATTAATTTACAGAGCAGGTCTCACAGGGAAATGAAACAAACTGAGAGTGCATTCAATATACTTGCTGTTTCTGCCAGGGTTTCAACTATGCATGGGGTCACAGATATTAGGAAAGTTCTCCTTAAGTATTTAGCTGCATACATATCAGAGTACTGAAGTGCTGCTTCCTCGAAAGAAGATTTGTAGCACACTTTGCTATAATCCTTTACTTAGAGTTGGACTAGTAAACCGCAGTGCTGTTGTCCCACTATCCCTTGGAAATACAAAGGCAGCCCACACTTGTTGCTGAAACGTATCACGCAATTTATTCCACTAATACAGGATGAACTTCTCACATAAAACAAAGAAACAAAAGAAACATGCAGAGAATACAGATTGTGTTTTTGACCATCTCTAGCCTTCCTCAGAATGTCAATTCAATTACATGTTCCTTCCATATAGAAGAAAATGTTCTAACCAACCAGGTTCCTGTTCAAGGCCCATGTGAATCCAATCAATTTAAAAAAGCTTTTTAAAACAGACAGCTACATGACAATACATAAATAGATGCATAGTGCAGCTTTAAATGACAGTGGCACTTTTGATGTATAATAAACCTGATACTGAAATTTTGTCCTTGATACCTAGGAATTACTTGACATTCCAGTTCTCATTTTTCAACAATCTGTTCCCATAAACCAACTCTGGGGTTCTCTGACACCCTGTCTAAATTCACAAATTTAAAATATTTAAAATCAGTGTATTCCTTCATATGCTTAGAGTGTTTGTCTTTTCGGCTTTTTCCCCGTTAGGGATCGCCACAGCGGAACAACAGTCCGCTAATGATTGGCAGTAGACTTTTATGATGCCGAGTTGCCAGCCTGATACCCAACCTTCAGCGAAGGCACGCCCATTCATGCATGTCTTTCGAATGCCACTCGACCGTGGGGAGGACATGCAGACTCCACACAGAAGGTACCCCAGCCGAGAATCAAACAGGAGAACCTCTTGCTGTGAGGCAACAATGCTACCACTGCACCACCGCGGCTTAGCTACTATGCTTAGCGAGTACATTATTAAAATCCATTTCTTCACATCATACAGATATTCCTAAATGCAGCCGTGTACTGGTCAATGTGTATTCCATATACAAAAGGCTAAGCATGAACTGCACCAGCTCACATACATGATCCCTGCTGTCCTGCATGTGTAGTTACCCCTGACTTTTATACTCCCAAAGCCACAAACATTAATGTTGTTTCCTTCCAGGATAAACTGACACTGATTACAATGTCCACATTTTCATTCCTTTAAAATTGAAACATGTTTTTTTTTTTTTTCTCCAAGGTGACCTTCCTTAATGTTGGCAGATTATTTATACACAAACTTAGGCTTTGTGTCTGCCATCATAAAAATATCTGGGAATCTTTCAACAATATGCCCATTTTTTCCATGATTGTCCTAGCCTCATTAATGTTGTTGCTATATTTCAAAATCATGGCCCAATTGAAATCTCCTTCCCTTGCTTTTGTTACAACATATACACAGATATATATGCATGTGTGTGTGGCCAAACTGAAATTGTCAACACCATAACAGCAAATGCTAGTGTGCATTCTCTGTTGTGAAATCGACGCTCTGCTTGGAGATCGCAGTACAGTGGGGATCGGGAAATGTACCCATTTCCTCACTGTAGAGCGATCGCAGAGTTTATATATATATATATATATATATATATAAATGTTTTATATATATATATATATATATATATATATATATATATATATATATATATATATATATATGAAATGAGCAGGGGATGTGGGGGATGCGCACATGGTAGAACCACTCTAAACCTTTGTTATGGGGTATTACCAAAAATAAAACCATAACATCTATTGTAACCAGGTAGCACTATTGCACCCCCTACTAATCTACCTCAAAAAGTACAGTTGTATATACTTACCATAAATGTAGATGTTCGAGTGTATTCACTGTTGCAGTCATCACACTTGGGTTATCTGCTTGCAGGTAGCCCTCAGTCGGTCCAAATACCAGAGTCTTGGGATTTCTGCATCGGATGCTGTCGCCTCTTCCATGACGTCAGGTCGTCAGGGGTATAAAACATGCAGCCGATGCCATTACATCAGTTTTCTTGTCCCAGATATCAGCAGTCCTCAAATTAGGAAGAAATTACATGGTGTGGAACACCTCCAGTAAAAAGTAAATACAATTGCCATAAGATATGGGCAAAAAGAGGATAGGTAGAATGTACAGAAGAGTCAGGGGGCTCGAGGGAGGGTAACCAGGACTGCAAGAGTGAATACATCTACATTTGTGGTAAGTGTACACAACTGTACTATGTTCTTTGTATTTCACTGTTGCAGTCATCACACTTGGGTTGATTCCCAAAGCTGAGGAAGGGTGGAGCCAGTCAAGAAGTATAAGGGCTGGCTAGCAGGCCTTGTAAGACTGCTGTGCCAAATCCAGCTCTGGATTAGAAAAGATAGGCAAGTGGTAATGCTTGGTGAATGTGTGTACAGAACTCCAGGTTGCAGCTTCCAGGATGTCCCTGGAAGGGACTCTCCTGAGAAATGCTGTTGAGGTTGATGTAGCCCTAGTGGAATGAATTCTGATCCCCTGTGGGGTAGGTTTTCCATGGTGTTTGTAGCAGAAATGGATGCAGTGTGCTATCCATTTGGAAATGGTTTGCTTTGAAATGGCCTTGCCCTCTGCCCCTGTAGCAAAGCTGACTAGCAGCTGGTCCGATTTTCTGAAAGGTTTAGTCCTGTCAAGGTAGAACCTAAGCTGCCTGTGCACATCCAAAGAGTGCAGGATCCTTTCCCCTTTATTCTGAGGATTAGGGAAAAAAATGGTAAATTAATGGATTGGTTTAAAGCCACACCAGATAACACCCTGGGCATAAATGATGGGTTATTCCTGAGGGGAAACCCTGTCTGCATGGAAAATAATGAAGGGTTCCACGGCCATAAGGGCCTGCAATTCAGACACTCTTCTTGCTGAAGTGATGGCTAGAAGTAAAGCAGTTTTCCAAGGGAGGAATTTTAACTCTGCTGTAGCAGCAGGCTCAAAGGGGGAAAGTGTGAACTTCACCAGTACAAAGTTAAGGTCCCAGGCTGGAGTGGGAGCTCTCCTAGGGGCATCTTAAATGTTTGGGTCCTCTTAGGAACTGTTTGACCAGAGGGTGAGAGAAGAGGGGTGGCTCAGTATTGTAATGAGCTGAGATGGTAGAGGTATGAATCTTAACTGAAGAGAAGAATAGGCCTTTGTGGAGCAATTCTGTTAGATAATTTAGGATTTGAGGTAAGTTGGGCATGGTTGTGTCCCTTCCCTGAGACTGGCTCCAAGAACAGTATATTTTCCACTTTTCTGACTAGGATTTCCTAGTACTAGGCCTCTTTGCCTCAAGGAAGACATCCAGCACCTGTTTACTGAGGGTTGCTGGTGACATAGTCAGGGGATGAGCCAGGCTGCTAGGTTCAGGGTTTGCAGATGAGGATGCAAAATCTGGCCCTCCTGCCATGGTAGCACTACTGTCAGACTTCGTAAAAGTGGGTACCAGTGCTGGCATGGCCAGTCTGGTGCAAGCAGGATTGTCCTTGGCTTGTCCTGTTTGATCTTTAATAGAAATTTCGAGAGGAGGGGCAGAGGGGGAAAGGCATAGACTGAGAGGTTTTCCCATGTAAAGGACAGGGCATCCACTTTCCATGCTTGGCTGTGGGGAGTTCTGGTGCAAAATTTGCTCAATTGATGGTTCTGGGGGGAAGCAAAGAGGTCCACCTCTGGTGCCCCCCACCTGTGGATCAGAAGCTTGAATGATTTGGGTTCCAGTTTCCACTCGTGTGGGTCCATTAGATTTCTGCTTGTCGTCTGCCAGTGAATTTAATTTGCCTGACAGGAATTGAGCTTGCAGGTGCACTTGATTGCTCAAGGCTGTATTCCACAGAGCCATGGCTAACATGCAGAGTGTGTAGGAATGAGTTCTCCCTGCTTGTTTATGTACCACATAACTGTGGTGTTGTCTGTCTTTTATCAATAGTTGCCCTGGAAGGATAAGGTATTTGAAGGCTGTCAGTGCATTCTGTACAGCTAACATTTCTTTTTGATTGATATGCAGGTGCATTTGTTTTGAGCTCCATTTGCCTTGAATGCATTTGCCTGCCATATGAGCTCCCCATGCATAGTCTGATGCATCTGTTGTCAGGGCTTGGGCGGTGGTGGGTTGAGTGAAAGGGAGTCCCTTGTTGTGGTAGCAGGCCTCTGCCCACCAAAGAACTCTGTCCTTAGGCAAGGAATGATAGGAATCATTGTTTCCAGGTCCTGAGAATGTTGACACCAGAGACTTTTTAAGTACCCTGAAACATCAATATTTTCTGCAAGAGTCTCTTATGGGGATGTGCAGATAAGCTTCTTTTAAGTCTAGGGTGACTAGTCGGGAGTCCTTGGCTAGCATAGGAAGCAGCTGTTGGAGAGTAAGCATTTTGAATTTTGGAACTACCAGGAAGGTGTTGAGAATAGACAGATCCAGGATAGGGCGCCAAGAGGTTTCTTTTCTGGGTACCAGAAACGGTCTGGAGTAGAAACCCTCTCCCCTTTGCTCTGTTGGGACAGGTTGAACAGCCTTGATACAGAGAAGAGAAAGTACTTGCTTTTGGGCCTCTGCCCACTGGTGTGAGGGGAGGTCTGGCCATTCACTTGGGGTTGGCAGTCAGTGGAAGTAGAATCTGTATCCCTGGGATACAATGTTCAAGACCCATCGGTCCTGGGTAATATACTCCCAGTTTTTTGCATGCAGGGCAAGTTTTCCTCCTAAGGGTGCAAGTACTTGGGCATGGCTGGGAAGGATGAAGGACAAGTCATTGTGAATTTTTTCATAAGGTGGTGGCTTACCACTACCTGTTTTTGAGGAAGGGAGCACACCATTGTTTAGATCTGTGCATACCCTGAGAATGTAGTCTAGGTGGTCTGCTGCCCCTGGGTTTGGACTGAAAAGGTCTGGGAGGGACTGGAAAGGACCAGTTTTTAGAACGCCAATGCCTACTGAATCTAGGTGGCTGTACCTGTAGGAAATCTTTAGCAGTTTGCATAGCTTTAGCTTTTTTCTCCATCTTTTTAAGGACTTCTGCTTTAGTACCAAACAAACATTCTTGGTTTAATGAAGTATCTAGCAATTTTGCTTTGACATGGTCTGGCAAGATTTCTTCCTTTAGCCAACCATGCCTTCTAAGAACAGACCCAGTGACAGCAGCCCTGCAAGATGCTTCTAAAGCATCAAAACCACATTGCAAAGTATGTTTTCCAACTTGGTTTGCAGAATGCATTAACTCTTGTAAATCTTTATGTACTGCACAATCAGGAATCAACATCATTTTTTGTTTAATTAGTCCCATAATATGTTGCTGATACTTTAACATGTGAAACTAGCAATTTAAAGCCCTGATGGCAAGAGTAGCAGAGGTGTATACCTTCTTACCCCATTTGTCTAAAGCCCTGGAATCCCTGTCCGAACGGGTAGGGTTTTTGGCTGTAGTGCCTTAATGCCTTTAGTTCCCTGGGAAATGGTCTCTGGATCCGCAGTAGGATTCTTAAATAGAAATGTGTGAGAGTCAGGTACTCTGTAGTACCTGTCAGGTTTCCTGGGACCTGGTGGCAAAGTATCAGGGGTAAGACTGGATTCCATGCAGACATCATCTACAATTTCCAGAACAGGAGAAACAGCTAGAGGCCTGTGCTGAGGCAAGTTTAAAAATTCACTGAGTCTCTTTTTGGACTGTGAGTAGTCCTGGCACTCCCACTGGAAATGCTCTCTGAGGGTATGCAGGGTTTCACCAAAAGAAAAATCCTCTGGTGGGGAAGCAGAGGGAATGGAATCTCTGATTCCCTCTGCATCAGAATCCTCATAGATAGATAAAGGTATGTCCTGGTAATCAGAAGGGTCAGAGTCACTGGACTCATGATCTGAAGAATCAGAAGGAAAAACAGTTCTTCGTCTTTTAGAGGGGGAAGGCTGGCTTCCCCTAATTAAAGTAATAAGGTCTTCTGCCATTCTAAGCATTTGTGTCTGTGGCATGGGGGGCCTGAGAATGCGCTTTGATCATCGGTTTCCTAGGCGTAGTGCAAACTCTGGGCCTGAGAAATTTGGTACTTTTAGTTTGAAACGAAGTAGTCGGTTTAATATGAACATCGGAAGGCCTGAATACACCCTCAGAAGCCGGTGTCTGCACAGTGGCTCCGGACCCATCCAAGGTAGAGACATCCACAGGTTCCATAGTCGAAAAAGCATCTCACTGCATACCGGACTCTGAATGGGTCTCAGTAGAGGCCTGCGAATATGTAAAAGCAAGTATCAGGGGCTGCGAAAGCACTTCACTGAGTACCGGCGGACTGGTGACTAGCTTAATGGAAGCATCATCGACTGTTTTGGACCTATACGATCTGTCTCTGTCTTTATCCTTATGTTTTTTTGGAATATTGGTAGTCAGATGGCTTATCAAACCATTTTGGAATACAGAGAACGAGAGCGAAAGAATTTAGCGACAAAGATAGCCCGACGATGAATAGTTCGGCCGTTGAACAGGGCACAAAACCGACAGTGAGGAATGTCATAGTCTGGGCCTAGACAGGTGATGTACTAAGAATGAAAATCTCTGTGAGGTATTTGCTTTCCACAGGCAACACAATTATTAATTTTTTCTAACATCAGTTAGAGCAAGAAAAAAGGATCTCCAACGGGGTACTTGGCTTTTAGAAGACTTCAGGTCTGAAACTTGAATAACGAAAATTTCAGGTAGGGGCCGACCGGCACTTGGAAACTGCTTCTGCTTCGGTTTCCGCTCAGCAAGAAAAGCTGATGTAATGGCGTTGGCTGCATGTTTTATACCCCTGATGACCTGACGTCATGGAAGAGGCAACAGCATCCAACACAGAAATCCCAAGACTCTGGTATTCGGGCAGACTGAGGGCTACCTGCAGGCAGACAACCCAAGTGTGATGACTGCAACAGTGAAACATGAACAACATCTCCCATTAATCCTTTAAAAGGTAGTATAATTTTGCAAGACATGGTTTTTACCCATGCTCCTTTGATAGAAACCTAGCAAGTACTGCCAAGGATAGCCATAAGGCCTTTTACAGCTATGTATGTAACCTAAAGGGTAGGACCCAAGCATGTACAGAACTAGTGATCAACAGTATCACACACACTGACCCCATCATAGATAGCAAGCCTGCTAGCAGATAGGTCTGGTGAAAATTTCACTCCCTTATCCCCTTCTAACTTACAACAAACCCTCCCCCAACCCCCAACCCCCACCCCCACCCCACACACACACACACTCTACATATCTGAATAGCAGGTCCTTAAATCCCTGTCCAAGGCAAAAATCACAGCCTCTGTAGGACTAGATGACATCCTAGGCTGTCTTCTAAACAGGCTAAAACATGAACTAGCATTACCACTAAGTACCCTTTTCAATCATAGCCTAATTACAGACATTGTTCCTATGGAATATTGAACAGCAACAGTTATTCCCCTCCACAAAGGTGGCCTAGCAACAGACCCAGGGAATTGTAGACGCATAAGCCTGACCAGCCTCATCTATAAGGCCACAGAATATATCATTAAAGAACTCAAAAATAAAGACATAGGTGACCTCCAAACCCTGGATCCTATCAAATTTGGCTTCATGAAGGGCAGATCCTGTCTGTTAAATCAGGTGGGTTTCTTTGAAAGTGTGACCAAGGCCACTGATGAGGGCAAATCAGTGCACACAGCATACCTCGACTTGGCAAAGGCTTTCAACACAATCCCACATTCAGACATTACCGATAAACTTAGCAAACTGAATATAAACCCCTTCATTGTAAGATAGGTTGCCAACTGGCTCACAAACCGGACACATAATATCAAAGGGGGTGACTCCACATCAACCAGCAGACCTGTTACCAGCGGAGTGCCACAGGGGTCAGTGCTGTGCCCCCTACTGTTTGGTATACACTTCTCAGAAGTTCAGTCAAAACTAAGGGGTTGTGGCTGACTAAGTCTGCAGATGACTATAAACTAGGTGCAATCACTGAATCCCCAAATTATGTCAGTATCCTCCAGAAGGGTCTCATGCAGATCATCAGCTGGTGTATTAGTCATGGTCTCAAACTGAATGCAAATAAATACATCATCATTCCCTTTGGCATAATGTCCCTTCACACTATTAAATCACCAACAATACCTTAAGTACCCATGAACTGCCTATGATGTGGTGAGGGACCTGGGATCACAGGTGGACTGCAACCTTAACTTCGACCACCATGTGTCTACTGTAGTAAGGAAAGCTTTCCACATTGCAAACTTTATTAGTAAAGGCATCACCTCAAGAGCAAAAGAAGTTATAAATTCCCTATACTCAGCAATTATCCAGCCCATAATTGAGTACAATGCCCATTCAGCATGTACCATACCAAGCACCAGCATCAATTAGAGAGACCGCAGAGGTTTCTAACAAAGAAGATCAAGGGGCTCCAGCACATTCCTTATACAGACCAACTAAAGTCCCTGTCACTATACTCCGTATTGTAGAGTGTTCTTAGGGAAGACTTATGCCTGGCCTACAGAGCAATCCAAGATCCAAACCTAATGAACTTGCTTCATATCCATAAATCAAATGGGTCTGGGGCTACCCATTCCGGGGACTTAAATATGGCCTGCTACTTAAGTAGAACATGCTGAAGGGATAGATTTATCTCCCAGCGACTTCCCATCTTTGGAACAGGCTACTAATTCATGTGAAACAGGGCATCTCTATGACAGTATTCAAGATGAACCTGGATGAGTGGATGGGGCACTGTAAATTCTTACCGAGGATACAGCTCACAACCCTCCTGGACATGGGCAGTCATCACTAAATGCAATCTTGGTAGCACTTCTATGGTATTACATTGGGTTGAAACAGCTAGGTTTAAAATGACCTCCAGGTCAATAGCCTAGTAATCTCCTATGATCACATGATCTACAAATACTGCCAGAGCTTGTGTTTTAGAACTTCAGCATCATCAATTGGTCTCAAAGACAGGTCTGTTATGTTTTATGTACCTTGGGAATTCCGAACGTGGTCAGGACCCTTGGTTTATCCACTCTTAAAAAAATTGTACATTTCCTGTATAATACTACCAGACCTCTCAGCTGTCCCTATTTTGTAGGGACACCCCTTGATGTTGCTCAAAGTTTTGCTCCATTCCTCCTATAACTGGAAATCATTTTGAGAGTTTCTAAGGTAGTAGTCCCAACATTTAAAATGTGTTCCTAATTTGGGGCCTTTTACTTTGTTCCAAATTCTGCTGGTAAAAGCTGAGAGCTCTGCTTGGCACACAAAATCAAACAATGAATTCAGTCTTTCTATAAATTCTGCTCATTTCATTCAAAGAAACACATGAACACCTGTCTGTATTATTCAAAATATCATCAATGTTTGCTATACATACCACAAATTCCATTAAAACAATCCCGCCCCTCCTCAGGTTTCATTACTCTGTTTGTACCATCATTAGCCAACTCATTTAAAAGACCCCTTTCATATCTTGTTACATTCCAGTATATGTACTGTTTGCTATTGTTTTGTCTTCTTACAGAAATCCCTGATTTGTTTCTCCACTATTTTATTCAAAAATGTTCAGACTGTGGTGTAAAGGTGGATTAAACACACTTAAAAACGTCAGTCTATTAAGTTACTCACTACATGGCATCCGATTATTGTTCTGAAAAATAAGACCCATATTTAATTTCCTTAATAAGCAAAGCAATTCGAATAAACAATCTACTATGCCCACTGATCTATATGAAACAAAGTTCAGCCCTTTTGAAAATAGAGAAAACTAGCTGCCATCTTCTTCACATTTATTCTGTTTTACTTCATAACACTTTTGACAGCCACATATATACACCTCTACCATGTCCTAATATACTCCCTTCTGCTTCACTAAAGCTACATGCTATGTAATTCTACACTCTGTTAATTGTATTGCAAGATGATGTCCACTTTCTTATTGATATGCTATTTATTAATCCTTTCTACTGCTCACATATGACTTTATATTTGTGAACCAATTTACAACATTTTACAATTACTTATTTACTATCTTTATTATTTTGGCTTTATTATTACTGTTATTTCCTAGAGGATATTCGTAATACTACACTTTGATAATTGTATTGTAAGATTACTGCCATTCTCTTACTGATATTCTATTTAGCAATCCTTCCACTACCCACCTCTGATTTTGTATTTGTGAACCAGTGCATTTTTACCTTGAACTATTACAGTTTTTATTATTCTGGTTTTACTAATACTGTTTAATTTCAAGTTCATAAGTATTAGGCAAGCTGCCCTTGCAGGCCATTTCAAGCCCAGCCAATTTCGTTTTTGGTGCTTGAATTAACCTATCTTGTTTGGTTTTAAATTGGCCTTACCCATCCCATCATCAATAATTATATATTACCCCTAGACAGAATAACTGGGATTATACCATAGATAATCTGACAGGACCAATGAGTGGGATAAAGCATTTAGGAGCTGCCTCTGCCCATTAGTAGTACAGGGGACAATACTGGGGTACATTTTTTTATTACCAATCCATAGGTCAAAGCTGTTTTTGTATATAGAAAGGGATAAGCTTTGTTTTACATGGCTAGGGAGTCTGTTCCACAGCAGTGATTTCCTCTGCAAGATATACCTGTCCCTCCAAACCATTCTGTTGATGTTGCAGAAGAGGTTTAGATCCCTAGGCAGAATATTTCTGATGCCATTTGACTTGCTGATGCTCAGTAGGTCAATCAGAATTGGCTTGGAGGATGCCCTGTATGCCAGACACAGGTCTTAATAGTGTTAATCCTTTTTTATTACTACTATTTCCTTGAGGAACCATTGTGGTGCAGTAGTTAGCATTGCTGCCTCACAGCAAGAAGTTCACTGGTTCAATTCTCGGCTGGGATGCCTTCTTTGCAGAGTCTGCATGTCCTCCTCTTGGTCGTGTGGGTTTCCTTTGGGTGCTCCGGTTTCCTCCCACATCCCAAAGATATGCTATAAGTTGACTGGACACTCTAAATTGGCCCTAGGCACGAGTGTGTGCATGTGTGTGCCTTCTGTGGAAGACTGAGCACCGGGCTGGCAACTCAACACCATTAAACTCCACTGCAATCATTCTGCAGACTGTTGTTCTGCTGTGACAACCCCCAACTGGAAAAAGCCGAAAGGAGAAGATTTCCTTGACGAGCTTTTCTCCCTGGGCCTCTGACGAAAAGCCAATTTTTTTGCCTAGTTAGACTTTCCCAGTAAACAAATGCAAGTCAGATAGATAAATAATGAAAACTATTACTGCACTTCAGCTGAGGGATCATGAAACATTTAATAAGCCAGCGGGGATCTCCATAAGCTTATTGACAAATGTGTTTTGATGGTAAGGCTGACAGTATGAAAGTGTCTAAGTTTGGCATTAGTAGACTTCCTACTGTAGGAGAATGTGAAATCTGTTTTTTCACTTTGCCCTACATCCGCTAAAGCTATTTCAATTTGGTAATTAATGATGATGCCATGCCTTTACAAGATCCCTAGGATGAAAGCAATTTTTCATTATGTGCATACATAATCCAGGCTATTCAATAGAGTGTTAATATGTCATGCCACAAAAAATCACTGTCTGTGTCTTGTTCAGGAGACACATAAAGTACAACCCAATGGATGCATCTGACCAACGAAATAAAGGTGAGACAGAACAGACGTGCAGCACGTTTACTATCTTGCTCTACATGCAGGCTAAAAAGAGGAGGATATAAAACAGAACTGCTCAGTCACGATTACAGCTGCTTAAAATGCACTTCATTCTCAGTCAACATTCTAGGTATCAGACTGTTATCTCTTATACACAGATTTAAGACTACAGATGCCAAATTCACTGGTCATGTCCCTCTCGCCATTAACCTGCTGGTACATATCTTGTATAAGTTAAGTATACTACTTTCTATAGTGAAAAACTGTGAGTGGCTTCTTTTAACATGGAAATCTTATGTGCTAGAAGCAAACAGATTATTTAATGCGTATAGATGCACAACTCTGCTGTCTCTACCTATACTCATAAATCGACAGCACTCCGCTACATCACAGATGGCACATTATTTCTGTCATCTGAGCAGAAAAATGATTATCACTGTTTTGTATCTGTTACTTTGGAAATTTACCAAACTCTTCTGGTTACTGCTGTATGCTACATAAAAACTTGTTTACTGTACTAATATGCCATGATTAGTTATTTTCATTCTTTTACTAAACTGCACTTTTACTACTCTCTTGTTTCGGTTTGTGTTTGTCTCTTTTAATATTGTGCTTTTATTTTTTTAGTGAAAATGGGACTTTCTCAGTCTTAAAAGTCTTTTTAAACAAAAATAAAATAAAACATTTTCTTCCACGTGATCCAACAGTGAAATCTTTGGAAGTCTGATCACTTGCAATTTCACAACTTACTTAGGCATTTTCACAAAAGTGACCATGGCGAGAATGAGTGCCCCGTGTGTGTGTGTGTGTGTGTGTGTGTGTGTGTGTGTGTGTGTGTGGCAGGAAGAAGCAACTGACACAAATGTAAATGGACAGGAACAGGTATATACCAGGGACTTTGGTTTATAAAAGGGTGCATTTTGAGGACTATAAAAAGAAAAACAGCACCACTTGGAAAGACAGGGCCATTGTGGGTGACACTAGATCTTGCATTGTGGATCCCTGCTTATCTTAAAATTTGTTGCAAAGTACCTTTGGTTTTTAACATGCACATAAATGTTCTTGAAACAGATGGCTGGTGAACAAATGACTGCAGAGACTGATGTTGGCCTACTGTGAACCCTTGTTTCTGTTGAGGAGAGGATCTTCAAATATTATAAGCAAACAAAAGCACTTCTTAAGCTGGAGTGCCTGCGGTCTGAATCAATGCGGGAGGACTAGGACCCAAGCCTAAAACTATAGCTAATGACATTCTCTAAAACAAAGGTCAGACGCTGATGTTGGCTGCAAATGTAACCTATAGCAACAGACCAACAATTTAGGCCAGGTGAAAAATCTCCTCTGTTTGACCTGGCTGATGTACACCACCAGATGTGGCACAGTCAGCTTAACAGAAACTTGACTATCAAAGTTGAAGCAAGGGACTTTTGAGCAGGCATCAGAATCACAGGCCTTAGGCTCAGATCCCTTACCCTCTACCCTTAGACCACCAACACTTTTCTAGATATCTATTAATTGAAAATCTTTCAAACATTCATTCAGCTGCTCCACTTTCTTCTAATCGCAGTTCAATTTCTGCAAGGCAGGAGGCACTGAGGAAGATGTGAGGCTTAGGCTTAGATGGCAAGTGCTTATGTTAAATCACCAACATCTGTACCCACTGCAGATATTGTGCAACAGTAGAAAAAAAAAGCAAATCTACTGATGGTCCTTCTTTGAAATATGGGCCCAAAATGGAACTTGAGTAGTCAGGTCAGTGTAAGACAACATTTTTTTTTCTTTGTCTAACAATGACAGATTTGTCTGATAAGTGTCTGAGATATCTGGATATCGTGAACAATCCGGATGTATAAGAGTGAAAACTGCAAGGGCCACAGGAGATATACCCGCATCAAAAATACAGGTGAGATTTTTTTTCTTCTCCTTTCACTCTTTTACTCCCAGTGACAGGAATCTTCACAGCAGTGTGCATTAGGGGGGGGGTGACAGCCTTGCAGAACAGGGGGATGGTGGTCCTGTAGCTATCATATTGCAGGTGTCAAGGACCTTATTTTAAGTGATATACTGAGTTCCCTCTCCCATTACCACTGAGCAAGATGTCATGTTCAAAATGTGCAAGTTCATCGTGACACACACACACACCAAATGAATACTTTCAAATCCTTCAGCATTTCCCACCTACAGCTAAGTTCTAACAATTAAGAAGAAACCAAATATCACTGAAAAAGTCCCCAATTCTCAACACATAGTAATAAATCTAGTCTCAAAACACTCAATTTCTCCTCACAGTCTTTCAGATAGCCTTTCTATGTGAAGGCTTTATATGGGAATGCTACTGCTGTACCAATGGGCTGGTGTCAGATACTGAGATTTGTATACCAGGGAATGACAATGAAATCAATACCCCAGATAAATGAACCAGTTATAGATGTCCTTTCAAAGTTCCGTTTGTAGTAATACTGTCTGCCAATTTATATTTTCGGCCCCTTCAAAAGAATAAAACGAATGGAAGCAACCACAAAGCATAGGCAATATGATTAAAAAAATAAAATTTGCATCCACAGGACTGTAATAAACATGTAACTTTTAAACAGAAAGCTCACCTGAGGCCAGTAGTCATGGTTACCCAAAGCTGGGAACACCTGGAGCTCTGGGAAGAACTCGCGTATCGTCAACGTCATATTTCGAATGACATTTATCACCACATCAGTGGAAAGTTCCTTAACTGGGACATGAGGTGGACTGTCTCTGCAACAACAAAATCAAAAACAAGAACATTCTTAGCAATTGTACTAAATAAATATGGTGTACAACATTTCAAGACATTAGCCATTTTTCCTCACAAAACCCAGTCAGAATTTTCCTGACCTACTGCTCTCACATTTTATTACAATTTCAGATCTCATTTTAAGTTTAAGGTACTGATGCTACAAAAGTGCTATGATGTTCCTAAAGTAAACCTGGCTTGCCTTTACATAATTGTTCTCTTCTGATATTACTGCTAGTCTCCCAATACAAAAATAAGTACATTTTCAGCAAAAGCATCTACAGTACATCACTATATTATTTTCTGTACTTCTAAAGTTAGGGCTTAGGTCTACTGCTCAAGCCTCACAGCCTTTACAATCACGTGTATAAACAAGTTCCATAATCTCTCCATTGCACTAACCAAAAGGAAATGGCTAAATAGCCAAAACAGATGTTACTAAAGCTTAATTCTAAGATGATCTCACTAAAAGAAAAAAAAATCTGGCTGGTATCCTGCACAGCTACTACTATACCTAAAGTAAGAAAGAGCTGACAAGAGGCATGAATAGTTATTATAACAGCTTCCCCCAATTGCCCAAAAATCAGACTCATGCATTTTTATACCAACTAAGATCATCAAAAAGATCCTGCATACGGATCCAGCAGCTGCCACAACAACTAACTCTAGTTACTTGCTCTAAAGCCTGCAGCAGCCTCGGCTCCAAATTTTCAAAAAGGGACAGAAGAGGGTGTTCTAGTTATGGATTGGTCATCAACATTCCAGTCAGATGAGACTTCAGCCCACAGTCAAGTCTCTGATTCAGTAAAAGAAATACAGACTCTACCCTGGCCATGAACAGTTGATTGACTCATTGCCCTTGCACATACATTGGATGGGTCATGAGAGTTTGCAGCACTATCATTGTGTGTTCTTCTTTTATAAAACATAATTTTTTATTCAAAAAATTTCAAAGATCAATAAAAGGAAAACATATCCATGAAATCCAATTTTGCAATAACAAACAAATGATCAAATAGTTACAAGATTGTATCTGTTAAATGATCAGCTTAGCAAATGTACAAATCTTCATGGCATATGAGGAGGAGCTCTCCGATCTTGTAGCCCAGGCAGGTATGACCCTAGCCCTGAGTAGCATCCAGCCATCACCCAGAATGATACCACAGTACAAGGACAAAATGATTGACTTCAACAATTGGCTAAGCTTCTGGTATCATTCTAAGAGGATCCAGTATTTGTCTTCCTGGGACGACAGGATCGACAGACCACAATGCTTTGCCAGAGATGGCCTGCACCTGTCGCCCTTGGGATTCCGGATACTGGCTAAGGCTCTTGCCACCCCTATAGTGCCTTTTTTAGGCAAGGTTCAAATGACAAATTCACCACCGTAACAGGTATAAGCAAGCAAAATCTGAGGGTAATGCTACTCAATGCTAGAAGTCTAAACCTCAAAATGTACTCACTCGAGGCACTCCTTAAAATGGAGAACATAGACATCTATGCAGTGACAGAGACCTGGTTCAAAGCTCCAGAGAGCACCCCTGCGTTACCAGGCTATAATTCATACCACACCTTTTGGCCACCTAACCCGGAACAAAGGACTAAAGGTGGAGGCGTGTCCATATTCATTAAGGATATCCACACCTCCAGGTTAGTTTCACAGCATAATGCATCCGAGATTAACCAAGTGCAACTAACTTTGGGCAAGACCGCAATCCAAATTGTAGCTTGCTACAGACCCCCCACCATGCCCCAGGATTCACACTCCTCATGTCTTGATACACTGGAAAGTATTGGGGTACAACCCAACACCCTAATAATGGGCGATTTCAACTACCCCACCATTAACTGGAAAAACTACTCATGTACCAACTCTTTTGCTCAACATTTTCTGGAATTCATAAATTCCAACGCCTTGGATCAACTTATTCACACCTCCACCAGGGACAGCAATATCCTAGACCTGGTCATTACCAACATGGGCAACTGGTGTTCCACACCAGAGGTCAATTCCTCGTTGGTCAGATCCAACCACAAGCTAATCACCCTAGACATCCACATCCCGCCCCCGCACCAAATTAGGGAAACCACCATAAAAAGCTTCTCCAAAGCCAGAAGTGGCAAACTTTATTATCACCCATGCAGATGGACAACAGAGGTACGACAGCAGAATCCTACACAAATGCACTTTATAAGCACTTACACGAGTGCATGGATCATGCTATCTATAATAGAACCAAGATGCTATCCTCCAAAAAAAGGAAGCAATCTGGTGGTCCTCTGCCATAAACAAACTCTACAACAGAAGAAAGAAACTGTTGCAAAAAAGAGTAAAATCCCATGACTGAAGGAACTCCCTGGTCAACCTCAGTAAGAAGCTGAGTTCCCTCATAAAATCCTCCAAAGCTAGTTACGAAAACAAAATTGCCACTGACTCTAAAGACAACCACAAAGCATTCTATAGCTATGTCAAGAATCTCAATGGAAACACACATACTTGCTCTGAGTTACAGCACAATGGCACTACATATACAGAACCAACTGATATTGCCAACATCATGGAACAGACTCAGTGCTAACTTTACCCCCCTCTCACCCCCTAGAGGGCCCATCTCTTGCTGCTTATCGACAGCTGCCCCTCTCTGCATCAAACGTATAAGTCCAAACCTTGAATTGATTATCTTGTAAATAACTGTATATAGCTTTCTATCACTACTCTCTGCTAATGGCTCTCTTACTGTGTATATATACTATGAACTGCGCTCACGTTTTTTTCCTTTTCTTCTTCTCCTTTACTCCATTCAATTTTGTTTACTCCTTGTTATATAAAAACACTTGTTATTCAAAATGTATAATTCTATGTTTAACTGTATAAATGTAAAACTCTATGCTTGTTTTTGTTGTATATCACATGGAGCTTTTCTCCCCGGGCCTCCACTGAAAATGGGCCTTTTGGGCCCAGTGGACCTCCCCGGTTATCAAACTGGAAATAAATAAATAAATAAATAAAATATACTGGAAGAATGCAAATTTCCTGTAATCATGGCTGCACGGGTAAAAAGCACACTCTCCAAAGCCAAGAACACAGCATCCATGGTTCCTGACAATATCCCAGGCTGCGTTCTACACGAACTACAGAATGAACTGGTACCCTACCTAAGTACCACGTTCAATCATAGCCTCACCTCAGGCTTTGTGTCCACTGAATGTCGCACCGCGACGGTTATCCCACTCCACAAAGGGGAAGCCATGACGGACCTCGGGAACTATCGCCCCATTAGTCTGACGAGCCTGGTCTGCAAGGACATGGAATGTATCATCATGGAACTCATAAACAAAGACATTGGTAATCTCCAAACTCTGGACCCTACCCAGTTCGGGCTTGTAAAAGGCAGATCATGTCTCCTAAACCTGATTGACTTCTTTAAAGCAGTCACCAAAGCCATAGATGAGGGCAAGGTGGTTCACACAGCTTATCTAGATCTTGCCAAGGCTTTCGACACCATCCCCCACTCTGGAATTATAGATAAGCTCACTAAACTAGGTATAAATCCCTATGTCACAAGATGGGTTGCCAACTGGCTCATGAACAGAACCCACACTGTGAAAGTAGCAGACTCCAAATCCGACTTCAGACCAGTGACAAGTGGAGTACCACAGGGTTCAGTCCTGGGTCCTCTCCTGTTTAGTATCTACTTCTCCGAAGTATAGGCTAACAAAGTCTGCAGATGACTGCAAACTAGGAGTCATAATCGAAACTCCTAACAATGTGGACATACTACAAAAGGGCCTCACTGAGACAGATGCCTGATGTCAAAGCCATGGCCTGAAGCTCAATGCCAAAAAGTGTATTGTCATCCCCTTTGGTAAAAACTCTGTACCCATGAACTACCACATAAGTGGTAGTCTACTTAACGCCAAAAGTGTGATAAGACACCTTGTGACACAGGTGGACAGTAGTCTCGCCTTTGATATTCACATCGCCACAGTGGTCGGGAAATCCTTCTACGTGGCTCACCTCATCACAAAAGGTTTGGCATCCAGAAAAAAAGAGGTCATTGTTCCCCTCTACTCATCACTCATTAGACCCATTATAGAGTACAACGCCCCTTATAGTATGTACCTCACAGGACATCTACAACAACTGGAAAGGCCACAGAAATACCGCACAAAGAGGATTACTGGCCTCAAACAGATGCTCTACGCAGACCGTCTCAAAAAACTGCAGCTTTACTCCGTCGCATATCGCCTACTCAGAGGCGATCTCTGCCTAACATACAAAGCTATGTCAAACCCAGAGCTGTTGGACATGCTCCACTTAAAGAAATCCCAATCCCTCCGAGCTACATGCTCTAGGGACCTAAACCTTGTCACCACATTAAACAGAACATGCTGGAGGGATAGATTCCTGTCCCGGACACTTCCCATACTCTGGAACAGACTACCTATCTATGTCAAACAGAGCTACTCATTAGCACTCTTCAAGAAAAATCTTGATGATTGGATAGGAAATAGGAAATTCACCCCAGGGATCACTTCCATGGCTCTGCTCGACAGGGGCACAGGAAAATAATTTTCTTGAGTGGCGAAAGCCAGGGTACCTTTTTGGCTAGGCTTATATAGGCCCAGGGCTAATAGCCTAGTACCTACCTATGAACCTATATGACAGTTACACATGAACATGAATTATTCACACTTACTCACCAAAGCATACATATTCCCTGTTTTATTATAGTCATGAAGAAAAAGTTAAACTCAAACTCTTAACAATTGTCCAAACATTTCCCTTTCACATATGCTAGATCACATAACAAAACCCATTTATATGTATGCATCATATGGTATTGTACATACAAAATGCCTGACTTTTAAAATGTTTTCCCTTACAATAAGCATATTTAATAATCTAGATACGTTAAAAGTAACTACTGATCATCCTCAAAAGGGAAGTACTAGCAGCAACTTTGATAAGGTCAGATTACTCTACTTAGCAGACAGGTATTGTTTGGTCTGTTCTCTAATAATATCATCCGTGCTGGGATCTCTTCCCATTGACTTGGTCTCCCTTTCCCTTTAAAAATAATTATCCAAGAAATTATTAATATAATTGGTGCAAAAGGTTACATCATATACCTCTTTTCTTAACTAATTTACTAAACATCGTATAGGTGAGCAAGGTAAAGTAAACTGAAGAACATTAAACTCCACCATTGTGCACAGTTGTTATCTGTCCTTTCAGTATTACTGAATATAAATCCCAGTTTATGCAAGACCAGGGCAGAGAGGCCCACCCCCTACCAACAGGCTCAAAAGGAAAAAAATAATTGTATTTAACCACCAAACCACTGCATTTAATAAATTTAATACAGGCTCCTAGCTAGAGGACCTCTAGAAATACATGCCCAATCTTATTGTACATGCCTATATTATAACAATGTTAAAAACTCGCTACCAATAATGTTAAAAACTCGCTACCACTTTCTTCCAAAAATAATCATCAGTTCTCCAACCAAACATGTAATACACTGCCATATATTAATAAAATCATTAGCCATACGTACTCCTCTTCAGGTTAGGGGTATACCACCCAAAGGTAAACCCTACAGCGTGCCTTCCCCCCAAAGAAATGGGTTGTATCTGAGCAAGGACAAATTCTTATCATATTTATGCCAAACGCAAAGCATACTACCACATGAAATGTCTTTCAGTGAGGAAATCATGTTTGTCATAAATAAACTTTCTTTTTGATAATGCAATAAACACCAGCATAGTCATGCAAGCATGCACCATATCTGAGACAAGGGCTATCCTCCCTAAGTAAAGAGCCAGGAGCTTCCACCCCAAGAGGTTTTCTGCTGTCCAGGAACAAAAAATCTAAAGGCTACACAGTAACTCCATAGTCAGAATCTGCAAATCTCTATCATTTTAATCAATGAATAAACCACAATAATAATCATAATACAGACATACAGGTAAGCTGTATAATAACTAAATCCAAAATTCATTTTCATTAGCCAAGACAAATGACCCCAGAGACATCAACAGAGCAACACACAACTCCAGCTGTATCAGGTTCTTCTGGGGTCCCCATCTCAGTCATTTCAATTCAGTATCACAGGAGAAAATGCACATATTGCACATCTAACAATCATCCGACTATTTAATATTAAATCTTAGAACACTTAAACAACATTACATATCAAAATCATATATATATATATAAATTTTATCCATGATCCTTTTAATCTTTATATCATTTCTACAAAAGAAAAAAACATTATATAAATCCTTAACCCTTTTAATCTTGACAGACATAACCTAGAAAGTCCACAATACCCAGACAATGTAGAGAAAATTCCAATCCATTAAAAACTTTGAAAGTACTTTGACGCACTGCATTATTGCCAGTTCTGCTATCTACAGCTGAGCTGTTTGAAATAAATTATTTTACCTAATTCAAGACCTAGTGATATACTTTTTCCATGGCCACCAATGCATCAACAAACCAAATCTTAACCCCACAAAAAGTCCTTCAATACAGCCAAATAAGCCAACTAAATCTTTGGAATTTTCACTTTGCACGAACAGACAACCCCCATAAAATGAAGCTCTACGTTCACCTGCTTGGAAGGAAAAGTCATTCTCAAAAACTTTCTTCCCACCTCACTAACATTGTTTAGTCAGCTGTCAAAAGAGTGGCAAAAGTTGCTCATTTAAGTGTCAAGATTGAAAATAAACCAGAAAACACATAAGATGATCAAGTAATATTTTAAGATATGCCACAGACACCTTACAAGACTCTTCATAAATATGCAGTCCATCAGACACACAGTCCATTCAGTCAATCATCGTTTACAAACACCACACATTACCGCCATCCTCTTTTTCAGTCATACACAAAGTTCATCTTCAAGCTTTATCCTCCAGTTCAACCAGTTCTGCCTGAAGTATCATCAGCTATGCTTGAACCTCCATGCCCATATCCGTCAGCACTATGTTTCAGCTGTACAGACAAAACAGCATTCAAATAATCTGCAGGACATCCTCTTTCATTTCAGTTGTGTCTAATGCCACCAGTTTAATATTCTTAACTCCTTTAAGGCTGCTACCAATGGCCTTTCAATTACAGACACTAAAGCAGTAGTATCATCTCCCTCCACAGAAGCCTTCATGTTCAAATATCAGCCATGTCAGTGGTGCACTTCAGGTAAGTTTGAAAAATTAATTTCTTTTACAACATAATGACAAATGTGGTCAATAAATAAATGATCTACTTGACTTCCAAGACTAAAAATACCAAATTGATAACTACCAACTACAAACATTTAGCTCTCTCTCTCTATATATATATATATATATATATATATATATATATATATATATATATATATATATATATATATATATATATATATATATATATACACACACACACATGTGTATATATATATATATATATATATATATATATATATATATATATATATATATTTGCTATCGTGTAAACACCTTTAAGTCAGCCTTGTGAGCTGGTTCAGAAGGGAAAAGTGCATGTTTTTCAAGTACAAAGTTAAGATACCAAGGAGGAGACATCTGTTTTCTAGATGAATGAATGTGTAATACCCATTTGAAAAACTGTTTGACCTCAGATAAAGAAGAAAGATCTAAAAGCAAGGCGGAAAGATGAATCTTGACACATGAATAGGAAAGGTCAGGTTTTAACAGACACACAGAACCTTAAAATAACCCTGAAGTCTGGATGAATAGGGATTTGGTTTAAACCTAGTTTAGCTTGGAAATGTAAATGATAAAGAAGAGGCAACAGGTTGTGAAGTGACAGCAATTTGAACTTGAGCACTATCACAAACAGGTGTAGGAAAGAAAGATCCAGAACTGGTCTCCAAACATCTTCTTTCTTTCCCACTAAAAACATCCTTCAATAAAACTTGTTCCCATTCTGGGAATGAGGAACTAGTTCTATCACTCCCTGTGACAGCATATTTTGAAGGCTGGGGAAAATAAAGGAGTCTGGTCTGGTGGATGAGAAATTACCACCTGAAAAGAAAGGGTTTCCTCCAACTGCCATATGTAACCTTAATGAATGATCTTCAGAACTCATTTGCCTGAAACTGTCACCAAAGAGAAACGTGGAAACTCACACTTTCTTGAAGAGAAAGGGACTGCCATGGTGGGAGTGGTGTACAAGGTCCTTAAGACAGTCATTTTGACATGTTGGACTGACCTTGGTTTTGGAGGGAGGTTCCTGAATTCTTTTTGGAACCCCTTACCATTTCTTCTTAAATCTCTTTTTATGAGCCTTTTGTTGAGACTGTTCATTTTGTTTTTTTACCAAACTAGACGAGAGGTTAAAGAATCCCTTAAAATAGTAGAGATTCTCTGTATCAACTTCTTGTCCAGAGTTAGAATCTTTACCAGAAACTACTTTTGTTAGAAGAATCAATAACCTGAATTAAACCCTCAGCCAGACTTAGTAAACTACTCCTGTCTAAAGAAATTTAAGGGAGGAGTAGATATTGGTTCATAGGTAGGTACTAGGTTATTGGCCCAAGGGCTTATGTAAGCCTAGCCAACAAGGTTCCCTGGCTTACGCCACCCAAGAAAGTTATTTTCCTGTGCCACTGTCGAGCAGAGACACAGAAGTCATCCCCGGGGTGTATTTCCTATTTCCCATCCACTCATCAAGAGTGCTAATGAAGAACTTTGCTTGACATAGATGGGTAGCCTGTTCCAGAGTATGGGAAGTCTCTGGGATAGGAATCTATCCCTCCAGCATGTCCTGTTTATTGTGGTGACAAGGTTTACTTTTCTGCTTCTTTTTGACAGAAAAAATGAAACAGCACAACCCTGCCTTGTCCCTTGAAAGTCCACAACTGAGCACTCTCTTAATTGACAGGAAAGCTCTGAAGGATTCACAGGTTCATAGGTTTGTACTAGGCTACGGCTCTAGGGCCTATAAAATCCTGGCCATAATAATTCTCTGGCTATTTCTTCCCACACTATTTACTTCCCTGGACCCCTGTCTAGCAGGGCGACTGACGTGATCCCCGGGATGAATTTCCTTTCTCCCATCCAATCGTCAAGTTCCTTTTGAAGAGGGCCAAAGAGGCGCTCTGCTTGACATGTATGGGCAATCTATTCCAGAGTCTGGGGAGTCTCTGGGTCAGGAACCTATCCCTCCAGCATGTTTTGTTTATTGTGATGACAAGGTTTAGATCCCTGGAGCATGTCTCTCTGAGGGATTGGAATTTCTTTAAGTGTAGCATGTCCAACAGCTCTGGGTTTGACATGGCCTTGTTTGTTAAGCAGAGATTGCCACTAAGTAGACGATATGTGACAGAGTATAGCTGGAGTTTTTTAAGGCAGTCAGCGTAGGGCATCTGCTTTAGGCCTGTGATTCTTTTAGTGAGGTATTTCTGTGGCCTTTCCAGTTGTTGCAGATGTCTTGAGAGGTACATACCAAATGGGGTGTTGTATTCTATAATGGGTCTAATGAGGGATGAGTACAGTGGGACAATGACCTCCTTTTTTCTGGATGAAAAGCCCTTAGTGATGAGATGTGCCACATAGAAGGATTTCCTGACTGTTGTGGCGATGTGGTTATCGAAGGTGAGACACCCAAATATGTCTATATAGTCAGCTCAGCTCGAGCTGACTGATGGTTTGGGCATGTGAAAGGTGCCTTGAAGCTTTGGAAGCTGGCTTGCTGTTATATCTTGTCAGGATACAACTCTTGTAGCTAAGGCTACTGCAGCAGTGATCAATATGACGAACATATGAAAAGCTAAGAATCCTTCTGATAGGATTTGGGTCTGTGTAAAAAGAACTAGAGCTGCCGGTGAACATCCAGTGAGTGTAGCAAATATTCTCCTGTAATCAAATGATTTGAGAAGAATACTGGCAAATGGATTTGTTGATTCAAGTTAGATTTTCATGCTATTTTATGACTGAAAGGCATATTAGTCCTCATAAAGACTCTGTCTTTGTGGAAAATCAGACAAGGGACAGTACAGTACAAGGCATGTGTTCCAATATTCTCATGGTAGATGTGATAGCAACTAGAAATAGGGTTTACTAAGACAGAAATTTTAAGTCCACCCAAGAGTCTAGTTGAAAGTGTGGTCTAAGCAAAGCCTCTAAGATGAAATTTAAATTCCATGGAGGGATCGGATCCTTTACTGGAGAATGCAACAAAAATAATCCTTGGAGGAAAGTTAGAAATTTCCTCCACTAACAACAGAAAACCCTGTTAAGGCTTTCCTTTATACCATAAACACTATGATCAATAACATGATGCACAACTTTACTAATCCTCTTTTGTAATCCTCCTGGATGCTGGATTCACTCCCATGCATACAGCACACTGGGCAACAGGCACCCCTCAGCACTCAATGTTTTAGCAGCAAGTAAGGGCTTTATGGGGTCGGGTTGCTAGCCCGAGGTCCAACCCTCTTCCCACACACTCGCACACACACACTCACACCCAGGACCAATTCGGAGTATCCAATGGAATGTGGGAGTAAACCAAAATACAATAATCACAATTACAACTTGCCATGGGACACCAATTATCCAAACAAGATGTACCCCTTCTCTTCCTAATAAATATCACTCTCACATACCTCTTCTCTGTACAAACCTATATTTCACCAAGAATTCAAGACTTGTAAAAAGAGATTCTTCTGAAAATCATTTAAATGAACATAAAAATAATAATTAGCAAGAGTAATATCAGCATCCATTTGATCCCACAACTCATAAAAAAAAAAAAAGATTTTATAGGCCAAGAAAAAACCATCAATCACAAGAGGACCCCCCATATCCCAACAATATTATTTTTCACAAAAGCTATAATATCCCTAAAAAATTGTAAAACTTACCAGAAGTATCAGAAAGAGAAGACAAAACTACCCAAATTGTGATAAAAGGACTTATTTTAAAAAAGAAAGGCAGCTTCCTTTTTGTCCTGAGTAACAAATCTTTGCCTACATAGTAAAGCCTGAATCCTATTAAAATTAGCTCTACAGATCTGTTTTTCAATAAGCAAACAATCAACCCTATGATTATCTACGAAAGCATGATACTGAGAAAGCAACTGCTGATAATATTATAATTCCTTAGATAAAAAAATCCCTCATACCAAATAATCATATTTAAGCTGACATTTAAAGGAAATCTACCAGTCTTCCCAAGAAGGGGAAAAAACATCACAGACTAAAATAATCAGTCTACAGAGCACCCAAAACAGATTTTAAAACAGCCCAGAATTTCCAACTCCTAGTCCATAAAGCAGAAAATTCCCAACTCAAAAAACAAGACCCAGTCAACTTCTTTATTCCCTTACTCAAACTAAAAGAAGTAACATAATTTCCTATACTACACTAAATTGCCATATGATCAGAAAATTCAGCAGGAAGAAAACTACCAGCCAATTCAGTTAAATTATTATAAAAAGGAACATAATCAAGGTCAGTACATAACAACCCTCTTTTCAGAAGTATAAACTCTTTCTACTAAGGCATAAATTACCATAATGTACAGCCTTAAGCATGACACTAGGATCTGAAGACCCCTTGTGTGCAGTGAAATATAAATTATAGCTAAAGTCCCCCAAAAGAATAATAGGGAGGAAAACCATAAGAAGAGGTACCGAAGCGGTAAAGAAAACTGGGTCTATATCAGTTCAACGAAACAGCACATCATCGAATACAACAACCTTAAACTTCTAACCACGAAATCTAAAAACATCGAAAGCTCAGAACAGCGAATTTTTTCCCTGGGAAAAAAATTCACTGTCCCGAGAAACACACACACACAACACAAGCAAACCAAAAAAACAGCAATCCACACACATACACTTAAAATCCTACATCTAACCCTACACTAAACTGTACATACAATACTATCTATCCACTATCCTTAACCCAAACCCTAACCCTAAGGTCCGTCACTATCGCACACTCACCTCACCCACGCCCTAACCCTAACTTACATACCCCGCCCTAACTCTAAAGTCGATCACTATCACACACTCACCACACCCGCGCCCTAACCCTAACTCACATACCCAGCCCTAGCCCTAAAGTCTGTCACTATCGCACACTCACCTCACCCGCGCCCTAACCCTAATTCACATACCCCACCCTAACGTCCACACAATCGCACACTTACCTGAACCCAACCTATAACTTTCCACTACAGTGTTGAGAATAGTGAAGCCACAGAAATAGACAACCAAATTCTTTCCCTAGGAAAAATTTGGTTATCTGCAGCTTCACTATTTTCAGTTTGATATTAGACCATTCGAAGTATTAACAATTCAATGATCAAATATAGACCCAGAAAAGACATCTCACAGAAATAGGACTATAAATAGCAAACCAAAAACAACAGACCACATATTTCAAATCTAAAACTAATAAACAACTTACTTTACCAATTAGCACATCTAAACAAAGGAAGCAGACTTAATAAAAACAGCAATACCTGAGCAGGTATCAGCACTAAATGACCCATAAACTTTACTGCTCAGTGAGGTTTCAAGCTACAACTGCTGTAAAGGCATTAGATACTGCATATCCAACAAACAGATAACATCAGCAGAAAGAGAAATGCATTTAGGACAAAACAGCAAGACAACAAACAATGCAAACTGGACTATTAACATTAAGAGAAAGAAAAGTAAGATTCACCTTTGCCTTTTTAAGACTAAAACATTCGTCAAGTTTTGGACACAATTTACGTTTTCGTTGTTTCACCCTAACCCCTACAGAAGTATGAGAAGGAAAAGCTTCCATACCACCCTCAAATTCATCGTCTTCCCCATCATCCTCATAAACTGATACATAGTCAGATTTATTATGTAAAGAAATGTCAGAACCGGATCAAAGACAAAACAGATCTGAAAACATCATGAGCAATCTCCTTTGCCCGCAAAAAGGTCAAAAAGGAGGAACAGATGCATCCATAGACACCTTAGCAGGACACTCCACCCAAGAATGGCCCTGCAACTGGCTTTTATAACAAAAGTGAACACAGTGCTTATTTCCATCCCCCTGAAAGACCACACTTATTACATTTATTTGTAGGACAAAAACAATTAATTGGTTAAAGTTACCACAAGAAAAGAAAGACTTTGGCTGTCCCCATACGTATATAACAGTACACTCATCCCCATGTATATGCATAACACTAGGTAATTGAATGGTCTTTTGATGCTCAGATTTTAACACAGCCCAAAATGTCCACCCTTCCATCGATAAATATCTATTATTCAGAACAGGAGCAATATCAAAGATTTTATCACAATGACCAAAAAAAAAAACGAAAACAAGAAAAATTATCTTCCTTATTATCTCCGAAGTCTTAAGCTTCACAGTCACCTTGTATTTAGTATCAAAATTTTTAGGTTGCAACAAATACTATTTCCAAGAATATTCCTAACATTTAGCATCAAAAGCTTCAGAAAAATGACATGCAACATCCAAAGATTCCAATGTCAGTTCAGCAAATGGCTCAGTATTCAACAAAAACATGGATGGTAGCAGTAGACAATCCCAAAGGAAATGGCACAACATCCCACAAAAAGTACCAGCCAATATATTTGATATCCTTACTGACAATATGAGCAGATGGACAATGTAATCCAGATGAAAAAGCCTAGACGATGTCAGCAGAACGCTTTGTAGTAGCCACATCATCATAAGAAGGAGAAGTAACAATCACTTCAGGAGAAAAAAACTGCAGTGGAACACTGCACACAAGCAGTACCTCATGCATCAGCAGCTGGCATTAGTGATCCAGAAGAAAGGAGGACATTTATCCATAGCATCCATCCAAGGCAGTTCAGCATCTTCTAAAGGTTCTGGCTCATTGAGCAAGCCAACCAAATTCACATATGACAGTCTACCATTAGTGAGAGAAGTAATTCCTATAACTTAATGCACAACAGAAGCAGTAGAAGCAGAACATGAAAGCACAGGTAAACTGCTAGAAATGTCTTCTGAGACCTCCATTACCCTTCTACTCCCTCTGACATCCACAGTGCCCAAAGTGAGATACCAAAGAGTAGAGGAAGTTCCCTGATAACATGGCCAAATTTCCCCTAACAGAATAAATACCACCTTGGGTCTCCCCTGAAAATAGGCAACAAGCCTAGAGGTACTAACCCTGTCAATAAAGGCTTACTAAAAAATAAATAAATAAATACATACACTTCTGCTGCTGCTGGCAGTAACATAAAGGGTCTTACCCATTTGTCCTGCATGATGGTCAGCTGCTCATCTGACTGGAAAGGCAAATGCCCTGACTGCCTCCAGAGGTGGGCTGTCAGATAACGTTTCAGGGTTGCTGGCTCTGTTTTGTGGAGAGGGGACTGTAACATCCCTGAGGACCTCCTGAAATCATGGTTAATGTCCATTGAAGAGGCTACCTCTGCCACGGTCACCCATATCTGAAATGGAATCAAAGAATTGACATGGGGTTTTCTAAACAACAGGGATTTGGAGGCCTTCTCAATCATTTTGAAATGATGTTGAGTGCTCTTAAACCTAGCTCCTACAGCAGATAATGTTTTGTGTTGTCTTGTCTTGTTTTCCTGTTCACACCTCAACAATTTCTCCTTCACCATATGTCTAGTAAAGGAAGCGCTGGCAGAAGACACCTTGAAATTGTCCACATAGTCACATAAGAAGTTGGTGCAGACTGTCAGCTGTAGCCCCAGTGGTATAGGTTTGATTCCTTCAGCCTTCATTTGCCTTCTGTTTGATCTTAAGCAAACCACTTAAACAGACAGTGCTGGGGGCAACTGGGAATTTGGACTAGGTTTCTCAATGGTCCCTCAGATTGCAAGCCTAGTAACTGCCAATGAACAAATAAGCACAGGCAGGAGTGGAGCCACATGGTGAGCCCTGTACTTACCACTGTAACTGCTCTATCAGCTGTGCTGTGGAGCAAGTGCATGGAGAGGTTTGTAAGATTGTGTCGGTAGCTTTCACAAAGTCAGCACCTGGGAATCTGTCTCTGAAGCCAGGCCACCCCCATCTTGAAGCACGGATAGCCAGTGCCAAATGTCAAATCCCTGACACAAGGAAATGGATGGATCCGAGACTGATACTAGTGCCAGTAGCTCACAGGCTGATGACTCCAACACCAAGAATGGTTGGAACCTTAGATAATGCTGAAGTGTCTGCATCAAGCAGTTAGCCCTGAAAGTACTGAAGTCAAATGGGTTGGATGCAATCAGATCAGGGCCGTAGGAGGAGAAGCTACTGATACTGCACTTACAGGCACCAGAAGACAAGTCAGCTCCCAAACAACTAGTATAGCGACAAGTATCAGAGATAGAGGTAAGAGAGGAAAGCGTGGGCCAACCTGATCAACACTGGAGACAGAGAGGTATGTGATGATACCCAACTCTACCCAGGTGTTTAGAGAAATCCTCATCATGGGTTACAAGCTGCTTCTGAAAGATCTACAAGATCTAATCAAAGCAGTTGAGGGGGGTCTTGATAGAATATATGTGGATAGTTCCATTTTTGACAAGTGCCTGCTGAAAACACTGGCAGGTGATTTGTTAAAGATGGCAACAGTCTCCAAGGGCTGCAGTTGAAGTGGATGGCAGTGTTGAAGAGTCTTTCTCCATTCAGTGAATTTTTGGATCTGAAGAAGGTCGATGATCCTTTTGTTTTTCTTTGCCTTGGCTCCTTATTCTCATCTCTGTCTTTATTTTACTCCTTCCTTCCGATCTCTTGTCACTCTTCTGAGAAGCCTGTGGATTCGGCGGCAACAGCCCCTTAACTATAAAATTTATTGTTTCTATCTGCAAGGACTCTGAATTAAAACACTTAACGGACAGAGCAATTTATCTCAAAATGCTTGGGCTCTAAACAGACCACACAACAATCATGTGATTCTTGACATGGGTACTTCTTAAAACTTTTATCCATTATGAGGATGAAACAACAACAAAGGGTTGGGATAAGAAGGTGTTTACCTTACAAACACAAGTAAGGTGCAGGGAGTCTCACAAAGGGATAATTGGCTAGGCTTAAATGGGCTCATAGGGGGTTTAGCTTAGTACTAACCTATGAACCTATGAACAACAACGGTCCTAAATACAGCAACAACAATAGGCATAAAGAGTTTGAAGATTTACACATTCTAACAAAAGTCAAAGGCTGAAGGAAAAATCTTAAATAGCAGCAGAAATTATTGAAAGCACTTCTCTCGTGCAGGGTGGATCGACCATTTCAAATGGCAGTAAATGAGATCTGAAGCTAGTCACAGGACATTACAAAAGGCAAAGTTCAGAAGTTCATGAAAAATGTCCGAATCAGTTCTGACAAGAGGCCTCAGTTCCAACAGATGGATAGGGTGGATGGGTGAAATAGGATGCAAAAATCAATCTTTTGAAGTAAACTTTAAAAAAAACACATTTTCTAGCTTATAAATAAATGTTTAGGTACAAAAATAAACTTTTCTTCACAAAAAAATAGTTAACACAGAAGGTTTTCTGCAAAACAGTACTTATCTGCCCAGCCTTGAAGAAGCAGTAGCAATGATTCAGTCACTCGAATCTTGAAGGAAGAATGCATTTCAAGGGCAATAAAGTAAAGTTTGATAAGCTATTCACAATTTTATATGGCTCTCTTTGAGCCTTTCACCAGTTAGGACATATGGAAGGTCCCTAAAGCATTGGAAGCACTGTCCCAATGCCATATCCTTGGCAGGATATAACCCATTTAGCTATGGCTACTGCAACAGTTGTCTAGTAATGAACACTGGATGAACAGTAAGAACCTCCACAACTTCCAGGTTACTGTACAGCTAGCATGGATATGGTTCTGATAGTGACATTGTGCAATACTAGTAGACGCAACAGTTTTCCAAAAAAGACAGCATCACTATGTTGTACCTTTTAGAGTGGTCTGTCTCTCTGATCTACAGAAATGTATTCTTCTAACAAGCATGTTTATTTTTTAGCCATTTAACATGATTTGCTGCCTTTCATAAAGATCATGGAATTTCTTTACTTATAAAGAACATCATAACCATTTCTCCAGCTCATGTATTTAATTTTTTGATCATTATTCACTTGAGTTAGCTTAAAAAGTCTTTAGCATCTTTAGAGACAATGCTTGCAATTTTTTGCATTACTTGTTTACCTAGTGTTACTGCTCTGAAGTCGTTTTACCTTAAATTCTAAATGGGGTTTTCTCCAAACTGGAAACATTCTGCCTTGAATGCACTATACTGTAATATCAAGATCATGAATGGATTTTTGTGTGAAATGTAATTTTTACGCATAGTACACATCCCAAATCCACCACACCCACTGCTACTGGTCACCATTTTTCAAAGAACAGGTAAATATTTCCTGTGAAACAAATCAAATATCTGCTTTCTCTTTACATCTGCAAACTCAAATGAAGGTACTGTTTTTGAAACACAGTAGTTAAATTTGTCTGATGTGAATATTCATACTTCAGAAGAAACAACTCCCATCTAATAATATATGTAACTACTGTGTAACAGAAACATTATACTATTTATGTTATGTGACTAACTTGTTTGGAAGCTAGGCTTGTTCATAAAACATGGGTGATTAACACTCACATGGTTGGTCACTAGTGAGTGACTGTTGAGGTTTTTAGCTTTTACCTGGAAAATCATCTAGCAGATCTATAGGGATTTCCCACTTATCCATGACAATGTGACCACAAAGTTGATATATATTAAAGTAGTGGGATGGGGGGGCAGGGGGCTTCCTACCCCACATTTTTTCTCTGTTTTTGCTTTACTGTACACATTCCCAGGACTTCATCCATTTTATCACTCTTGTGATGTGATTACAAAATATTTGTCAGGCAGCCAACTACTTATGAATTGTGTATACGAACTACTTCAGTATAGTGACAAAGTCTTGTTTTATAGGGAATTTACCATTAAAAATCTTAATTTTCATGACTGATTAGTCTAGGGCATGGTTATAAAATTGGGCCATGTGGTCAAATCCATTGACTTAACAAAATAAAGTAAAAATAAATAACATCAGTTCCAAGATATGTGCTGACAAACCCATTCACCTAAAGATTGATGGACAAGGGCAGCAAATAATTGGAGATGGAAAGTAACATCGAAAATGGTAAAGGATCGTCATTTAAAGGTAAGGTGATATAGAGTTTTCAAACTCCTCCTCAATTTTTTGGATGAACTGCATAAATCAGCTACAAAAATATGAGAAATTGAAATGTCACATAAGTCCATACCCTGTCCATAACATAAATGAAGGGTGCTGATCAATCTGTTTCATATACTCAAAGGCTGACCGGATCAGAAGATATGGAGCATCACAGAGAAAATCCCCATAAGGACCTGGATTCAGAGCTGGAGATCCTTTTGATGAAAAGCAGACTTTCCTGGGATCATCAGTTAAATGGAATGAAGGGTCTAAATGCAAGTCAGTCACATGCCAGAACTGTCCTGTTAAAAGAAAGTTTCACATCAGACAAAGATGAACAAGGAATTTTCACTGTTTTGTAAGAAAAAATATGCTTATTTAACTAACTCTGCTTGTTGACATAATAACAGATTATGCCAGACCATTTTACATACTTGATCCACACACAAAAGCAAAGACAGCAAACATTGAATCATTGAGAATTTTACAATTACCTATATATATACAAGTTGTTTTTGCCATCAAGAAAAAAAAAGAAAGGACAGCATAGAGTAACTGAAAGTAATATGTTACCAACAAACAGTAAAGTGTCTCCAATACTATGGACACAATAGAAATAGTTTCAGAAACAGTACAAACTTAAAAGGTATGTCAGAGTGCTAGAAACACATGGAGATTCAGTCAGTTATGTAACTACAGATATAACTCCAGCCACAAATAAAATCAATAATTTCATGTCCAAGCAACCAGATGACATACCTAATGGGTTCTTATAAAGACCCAATAAAAAATAACCAAATCCTCTTAGTCATGTTTAACAGACTCCAAGTATGCAGTATCCATAACACTAGGCTTTGGTGATAACACTAGCCTTTGGTGGTAACTGTACGGGGTAGGGGATGTTCTTGTCAAACCCAAGAATTTTAGAACATCCAGTTTGAGCAGTATTCTATGCAAAATCATGGAGAAAGACAAAACGGATATTAACATACTCTAGATGTGTAAGTAAGGGTAGGTTTAGGGAATGTCTTTCTATTTGTATCTTGTGGTAAGTAAGGTAGCAGCAGCATCTGTTGAAGGAATGGCAATACATGCCATCTATTTTGATCTTGCTAAGACCTTTGACATTATTCCCCAGAAGAAAAATATTTAAATAAATACACTACTTATCATTGCATACATTGTCCAAATGGGAAAAGGAACTAGTACCAGCAATACTGAATATATTAGAACTTATAGCGCAATGCACATTCCCTCAAAGGGCATGATGATCTTCCACCTAAACTTTATAGTGCAGAAATAAAAGAAAAATATAAGATTAAGGTAAATGTTAATAAGCCAGGTTCTGAATGCTTTAACTACTTAACCCCACATAAATTTTCTCGTTTACAAACTGGCTGTGTTGATTAAAAATATTCGGAAAGTGCTGTATAAAATCTAACTTGAGGAATGGTAAAAGTTTAATATCTGAAAAACTAAGATCTTTATGTCCACCCTGTACAGACATACTCTGTAATAAACACAAATCATGATCTCATCTTCTTTAATTTAATGCCCTAATTAACAGAAGTCATGATATCATGTTCTTTAACCTATAAGTAAACCTATGAGTAAAATTAAGCTGAAGCAGCTGCAGCTGTTGTTCCATGACTTTACCAAATCCCTCCAACTGAGATGGCAAAGCTGGCATCAGTCACTTAATCCCAGCCTTCCCTGGCCTGCTCCTCCAGTGCCTGGGCTATTAATCAGACCTGAGGCATCTGAGGCAGATGTAAGTTTAAATCCCCTATGCCTTCCAGTCAGCACAGTTGTACTGGAATCTTCGCAACCACAAGACAAAGCATGAATTTATCTCAACTTCCCTTTAATGAACTGAAAAGAACAGAGAGTTACATGGGAGGTGAAAAAATCAGTCCTAGGGTGCCCCACTCTAAGAAGTATGTGGAAAAACTGTATTCGCAAAACCACAGCTCTAAGAAGAGAACAACAGCTGTGGCTCAGACTTCCTTGGCACTTATACTTCTGGAACATGAACAGGCAAGGGTGGTGCATCTGTCTATGCCATCCTGTCAGTCTGCATCACCTCAATGCAAAGGATTTGCAAAACTCATGCTTCCCCACTTATTCAGTGGACTGGTTGGCAAAGTGGCTCAGGAAGGTCTTTCTTTAACTCCATTTCTACAGCCCTTAGCAGAAGAAACATTGATGGTAACTCAGGTTGGGTGATGTGAGGTCACACCTATGTGGGGAGGTGGACACTTCCCCTAAGCTAGTGAGAAATACAGGAAGGCTAACTACTGTACCAGCAAACAGTCTATTCTCACAATCTGTGATGGGTTCAGCAGCAGGAACAGAAGACACAAATGTTTTGTGAAATGTCTACCAGTCCGAAGACCAACCACAGTGGCCCGACACTAGAAGAACCAGCAGATCAATGAAGCACATTTTAACTCTTGTGTCACTGACACCTCACAGTGCAGTGCAGCAGCATCTTTATGTGTGCAAACATCACTGTGCAGACAACTGCCAATATTAAGCACAAAAGGCTCAAAATGGTCTAAGTGTAAACCTTACACTGGTTTCTCTGCAGGATGACATATTTGTTAGTCACTAACTCACTGATCCATTTCCTCAGTTTTATGTTTACCTGATTCTGTCCACCATTAAAATAATGGAACCGTGACACTGCAATTGGAGTGCTCCATTTACCAAAGTAAACCATCATCCATTTCATTATAGTAGTTCAACCGTGACATTAGTACATTTAAGGAAGACGGTACTCTGAGGTGAAGTTCTCAACATGAAAGGCACAGGGTTACTTGTCCCTTGCAAAAAATAATGTTTATAGGTTTTACTTGAGAGGAACCTTGACTTTTTAAGATATGGCTGTTTACTTTTGAGGATTTTCTCTCAAATCAATAATGTGGAACGCTTTATACTGCATTCTCACCAAAATTGTCAAAGTCATGACCTTCTAGGCCCTACATATGGACAGGAACAATGTGGACTATACAGTACACAACTCTGTTCCAGTAAAACCCAGTAGAGGGGATCCTTTCAACTGGGTTCAAATACAGCCTTTCCAAGTTTATAAAGACTCCCAGAGCATGCAGAGGAGGGCACACTCGAGCCAAGAAAGTTACCATTGAGTCTCTCACAGAAGCCAGTTATCCAGGTAAGTAAATGACAGGTAAATGAACTGGTCTTGGGAACCTTTTCAGCCAAAACCCAATCCACAGGCAACAACAGCAGCAGCAAGAATTTTACAACACAAAGCACCAGTACAATTAATCATTATGAAAAGAAAAGTAACAGAACAGTTTTTATATGGTAATAGGTTCACAATTGTGTACAAGGCTAATGACCACAAAGGCCTTTTTAAGCCTAGCCATGCATCCCAATTTCTGACAAATTCTGGTACTCTTGATAATTGTAAGCAGGGGCTTGGAAGGTGAAACATTTACAAGCAGAGGCCTGGTAGATGAACCATTTACATGCTGCCTGTGTCCATTAGAGGCATAGGTGCCAATCCAGGGATGAATTTCCTGTTCTCTGTCCAAGTGTCTCAAGTTGCACCTGAACTGGGATAGACAGGAACTCTTCTTCACATGGTTGGGGAGCCTGTTCCAAAAAAGGGGTAGTCTCTAGGATACATGCCTGTCTCTCCAGCAGGTCCTATTTATACAACAGGCAAGGTTTAGAATGGGTAGTTCTGGTGCTGTTTGTATTGTGGATATGCATGAAGTCTCCCTGACAATGCCTTTTATGCCAGGCATAGCTCTCCCCTCAACAGCCAGTAGGAGACAGAATACAGGGATATGGTCTTCAGGCAGTTTGCATAGGACATGTTACTTATGCCCTGTATTCTTTTAGTGAGGAACCTATGTGGACATTCCAGCTGTTGGATGTGCCTGGTTAGGTATATACGAAAGCAGGCAATAACAGGTTTGATGAACACTGAACACAGTGGAGCAATGTCCTCCTTCTAACTAGATGTCATAACTTTGTTTATAAGTTGCATAACAGAATAATTTCCTCACTACTGTAGACATATGCTATTCAAAGGCTAGATTATTGTGTGTGTGTCCCCAAGTCTCTGACTTCTAGGTCAACTTTTAGGGGTGTGTTGTCAATATACTTCCTGAAGGATACACATTTCTTGGAATTCAGTTTTAGTCCATGGCTCTGACAACAGTTATTTGTCTGTCAGTCCTTTCTGGAGAACATTTGTGTTGGTGGTGATTCTATGACTGCTCCTAATCTGCAGTCATCCTCTCAAAAAAATCCACCAGGTTGAATAGGTATGACCTGCCCTTGACAAAACCAAACTGGGTTGGGTCCAGTGTCTGCAGGTTTCCTATGTCATTACTGGTCATTTCCATAATAATTATTTCTATGACCTTGCATATGAGAGAAGTGAGACTTGTGGGTCTGTAGTTCCTGGTGTCTGCAGATGGCCCATCTTTGGCAGAGGGATGACTGTTACTGTTTTCCATTCATGATACATGAAACCCGTTTGGAGGCTACAGTTAGACAGCAATTGCAAAGGGCCAGAGGGGTCATATTTCATGCCATTTAGAACGCATCCTGGGATATTGTCTGGGCCCACTGATGCAGTGTTCTTGGCCTTAGACAGAGCATTAAGGACCTGTCCCCTAATAATAGTACAGGGACTTATATTTGATGGTATTTCCTAATGAAAGGTTGAGGGAAAGACAGGGGGTAAAGTTGGAGCTGAATTTGGTGGCATTGGCTCAGTATAGTTGGCTCTCTTAAAAATGAGCTCTGCACACAAGTGTGCATTGCCTTTGAGTTTACATACATAGTTAAAGAATGCCTTGTAGTTGTTCTTAGCCTGGGAGGCCAAATTTACCGCAAATTTGGATTTAGTAGGCTGTATTTGTCCTCTGAGATGTTTCTTTAGTTTGATGAGAGTGCTTTTTATCCTGCTGGGTGCTACATCCCCTAATTTTTGCCATGATTTTCTTCCTTCTATTATACAGCCTACTGATGTTGTGATTCCACCTGGGTAGTTTGTTTTTTGACTTAGTTTTGTACTTCTTCCTGATCGGTACAGCTGTCTCTGTGCAACAGTTAACATGCTTGTATAGGGTTTCTGTCAACAGTTCCACATAGGCAACAGTGTTCTCAGGGTTTATGGGAGCATGAAATTATGTCAGGTTATCATTTAATAGTAAGAAATTAAACTTAGAGTAGTTCCTGAATATTTCAGGGTTGGCTGTGATTCCAGGTTTTATTTTCACTTCAAGGGAGACCATTTTGTGGTCTGAGGTTATCAGAGAAGACATTTCATGGGGGAGGAGGGTGCAGTACACTATCATATTAGTGAGGAACTGATCGAGTATGTTTGCACCCCTGGTCAGTGTATTGACAATCTGCTCTAGGGAGTTTGTGTTTAAAAATCCAAAACAATGAGTGAGAAGGTCACTGAAAAAATTATCAGTAAAAACAAAATGAAAACTCCAGCAAAGCTAGAACTTTCACTGGGTAATCTCCCAAACCTCTTGTATCAGAGGTACATGAGATATATGCAAACGATCCTTATGAACATCAGGTGTTTCAGCTAATTGGTGATTCTGAATGCCCATGACTTGTTTCGCCATTTTAATGGACAGTTTCAGA
The DNA here is from genome assembly GCF_019279795.1 of Protopterus annectens. NCBI lineage: Eukaryota > Metazoa > Chordata > Ceratodontiformes > Protopteridae > Protopterus > Protopterus annectens. The sequence goes on along the minus strand of NC_056726.1, from coordinate 133,403,639 downwards.
CCAATAAAGCCAAACCCCACTAGCTGTGGATATACATATTTCTGCCTTGTTATGACCTCGTCAGCACAGCACAAGCAGAGTGTTTGGATAAGCAGTAGAAACACAGGGCTATTAAACCCAGCTGATGTCCATTACAATTAGGGTCACTGCAAAAATATCCCAAACAACAAACTAAAACAATGAGTGAAAAGGTCACTGAAAAAATTATCAGTAAAAACAAAATGAAAACTCCAGCAAAGCTAGAACTTTCACTGAGTGACCTCCCAAACCTCTTGTATCAGAGGGATATGGGATATATGCAAATGATCCTTATGAACATCAGGCGTTTCAGCTAATTGGCGATTCTGAATGCCCATGACTTGTTTCGTCGTTTTAATGGACAGTTTCAGGCCAATAAAGGCAAACTCCACTAGTTGATTATTTTTCGGTTTTGAAATTTTGATGTTCTAATATAGACCCGTTCATAAGGATCATTTGCATATATCCCATGTGCCTCTGTTTAAAAATCCAGGAATATCTGTGTCTGTATATTTGGTGTTGTATATGATTCTCAGTTAATACTGTGGTAATTACAGTTGCCCATGAATATGGTATTGGGTTAGATGGTGAGTGTTTCCAGTAAGATTAAATACATTAGCTTGCAAGGAAGTGGCATGGGAGTTTGCCTATGGTGATTTGAAAATGGAGAAGCTCAAGTACATTGCCCTGTTTGACCAGTCTTGAGGTATATTTATTTTTTATGTAAATCAATGCACCTCAACCTTTAGTCCCTGTCTGTGTAGTAATTGGCCTGCATGTGTGGAAGACATTATAGCCTTGCACTGCTTGTGTGTTCTAAGCAGCTTTAGGACATGTCTCAATGACCGCACAGACATCAGTATTCTCTAGGGTGAGAAAAGCTTGTAGGGACTGCAGTTTTTTTGTTTAGACACTTAGCAATGAGCAGTAACACCTTTAGATCTTCTAGGTTTGATTTGCTATGTCAGAAGTACTTTCAGTCTGACATTTACTAAAAAGGCACTATGAAAGGATGATAATGTTTTAGCTAATATTCGAAAGCCTACAGGGGAGTGGTGCAGAACATCCCTGGCACAGCAGCATGGCCATTTCCTTCCATGCTGACAAATACTGCACTCCCTAAGAATGACACTATAAACTAAGCCAATTATTAAAAATCAGTCTACTGTTCAGTTTGTGGCATCATCCTTGGAGACAGCAAAATGCTGTTCAGTGCTAGGCTTATACCAGCCTGGGACACATACTCCAAGAGCTCCATGATGTCTCTCTTCAAACAGTCTAGGGACGTATGTCTCAGGTCATTTACACCCACATGGACCATGACTGAGTCATACTGGTACTTGTGGACCAATGATCTGAGTGCGTGCATAATGTGGTAGATCCTGGACCCTGAAACGCAAATGACTATGACTGTCTCCTTACGCAGCCTGGTGACAGGGACATCAGTGTGCCTCACAATGAAGTCTACAATGAGCAGAATGTTAAACTGTGTGGTGACTTGCCTTATGAGTTTAGAAGTATAGGTTCCATGAGATGTGGCTGTATGTGTTGATGTGGGTGCTGTTTTGAAAGAGTGCATTTTGGGCTGCTAAGGGTATTTGTTACAAGTAATTCATCTAGCAGGTCTTTGCAGTTTAGGAAGGTTAAATTTAAGTGCCTCAGTATATGTGAGTCTATGTGTCTGCTTTAAATTGTGTGTGATGGGTGCAAAGTGTGTACTACTTGTAACCTGGTTGATGCCATTTTTAACTTCTCCAAGTCTTTTGGGTTTCTAATACCATGATGGGAATGGACCCCATTCCTAAGTCAAAGTACGATTAAAGTTCATGAAATTAGTATTGTTTCTCTCTTTGATGTTTGACAAATGTGCTCTTCACAGCACGCTCAATGTGCCCAGTAATGACCCCTTCTGCAATTCGTACAGTGTTAACAAGAACTGGTAACATATCTAAATATGATTGCAAAAGACCAGTTGCTCCTACTACTACTATTGGAACTGTCTGGGTATCTTTCTTCCACATGGCTCTAGTTTCTGCCTGCAGATCAAGGTATTTTATGACTTTGTGTGTCTCTGTATGCAAGACACTGTAGTCACTAGGTGTGATGATTTCAATGATCAATGCTACTCTTGTCTTCTTTTCTTGGACCACTAGCATCCATCTTTTGAACTGTTGGTATTGGGTAATCCAATGTGATATAAACATCATAATTTTCTATGATACTTTGTGGCTCATGTTTCCATTATTTTTCAGCCACTTCGATACCGTAATGTTTGCACAATCTCCAGTGTAACAGTCTCACCACATTATTATGCCTTTCAGTATACAGTCCCTCTGCCATTAGTGCATCGCAACCAGCAACAAGGAGTGTGACTCTTTCCAATTTGGTTTTACAAAACCTTTTGTTTCTGCCACATATTCAATGGACTTTGTAAACCAGCGTGTACGTAGTACACTATCTTGGGCTTCCAATATTAACCTTTCCTTTATTGATGTGAATTCACCTCTCCTTAACCATTCCTGCATTCGTTCTTGATCAACATGAGACTTTTCCAGAAGTTTTCTATACTTGCAACTATATTTATGTTTTTCCCACATTTCTTGCCTTCGCATCTGGTCCTTCATCTTATATTCTTTCGTTTTTTTAGCACATTCAGCTGCTACCTGGTTTTTATCCACTTCTGGTTTGATTTCCATTCATGCTTGACATCGATATGCTTCTGCTAAATTAAGCAGAGATGTCATTTTAGATTTATTCTCCTCATGTTTCAAAACTTTCACTACATTTAGATCTTGTGAGGTCAGTAGATATGTGTGGAGTACCACGATTGCAGATCTATACATGTAATCAATTTCAAGGAGGCCCATCCCTCCTTCGGAATGGGGAATATATAATCTTGGTATACACTGATTTTTATAAATCATTTGGTGAGCATGAAGCAACCTTCTTTTTTAATATCCAATCTATCTATTGGGGACAGTCAATCACTCCAAAACTATAGGTTAGGACAGGAAGAGCAAATTGATTTATGGCTTGGATCTTTTTCCTAGATGTCAATGCTGTTTTCAGGATTAATTTAAGTCTTCTAAAGTATTCCGTACTGAGCTTTATTCACATTTGTTCATGTTTTATTGCTGATCCTTCATCAATTCCCAAGTATTTATACACTCCCTCTTGCTCAAGTTCTTTTATATCATATTCTTGTCCCAAACTGACGTTTTCCTGGTGCTGCAGTTTTCTGTTTTTACAGGTTGCTTTTGCACATTTATCAAGACCAAATGACATTCCAATATTATCTGAAAAAGTTTTGACAACCTGCAGCTGTGCTTTCAGTTCCTCATCTGATGAGCTATATAGTTTTAAATCACCGACAAAGAGTAGATGAGAAGTCATTAGACTTTGCTGTTTTCTAGAAGCCAAACTGTAGCCATGGACTAAGCTATTAAGTAAACAGATTAATGGCAAGGCAGAATAGCAACGGTGACAGAGTCACCCTGGAATATCCCCCTTTGGATTTTTTATCCCTGGGATAATAATCTGTCCTTTATCATGGCTTAATTGCAAAGTGGTCTGCCACTGTTTCATGGTTACTGTAATGTAGTCAATCAGTGTAGGGTGTATCTTACACATTTCTTAGCACTCTTTTTATCTGCCATCTAGCCTCTCTCTCTAAATAATTCTTGAAACTGCCCCTTCTTAGGCTCGAATGTCCCTGTTCCAAAACAGAAAATAGAATGTTTATAAAATTGCTACATGCAACACTATGTCTATACAAGGCATTTCTACTGTCTTTGTTTTTAATGCTATTTGCATGTTGCCTAATTCTAATATATTTCATCACTCATCATCCTACTAGCTCAGATGAATTGTCCTTTGGGAATATTGACTTTAATGTACTTGGGATGCTGGTTAGAATAATGTAAATAACTGTTCATGAAAGTAGTTTTTCTATAAATACTACTCTCAAACCTGCTGTTGATGTTGTCCCATTCTAAATGGACATCTAAATAATTAATGGACGTACCTACATCATCCTTAACAAACTTTAGAAAAGAAGAACTAGAGTTAAGTAGCCCAAGAAACAGCTCTACTTGATGATGACCCCCCTTCCATAACAAAAACTAAATAATCTATAAATCTTTTATAATATATAATGCCAAACATATCATAATATGATGTCAGAGTTTCATACTCCCGCCATCCCTTGACTAAGTTGACAAAAGAAGGGGCTACTGGAGACCCCATAGCTATACCTTGTACTTGTTTGTAATACTGACCACTAAACAAAAAATAATTATTTTTTTTAAATATCCAACAAATTACAATAAAAATTAATAACTGTAGTTTTGTGATGAGTGAGTCTATTTAAATATGCTCTAACATCTTCAATCCCCACTTCTTGAGGTATACATGCATATAGAGATACCACATCCAAAGTAAAAATAACATGTTTTTTGGGGTCAAATGTGACTACTCGTGGAACTGTCTCATGCTTTCTAAAAAGTTCCAAGAGTCTTTATGAAAGGACTACATTTGATGCACACATGGTTGTAGGAAAGAGTCTACCATGATGGAAATGCCCTCAGTAACATAGTTTGGAGGTGATATGATGGGTCTGAAGGGAGGATCAACCTGACTCTTATAGGTTTTAGGTATACCGAATAAAACACCCACTTTTGGATGTTCTATATGACAGAAATTATACATGGCTTCATTCAAATCACCAGCTAATAAACTATCATACAAAAAATTGGAAATATATTTGTAACATTTAAAGATGTCAGCACTGCTTGCTTTCTTGTACTCACATTCATTAGCTAACATGTGTTCAATTTTAATAACATACTCATTTTGGTCCATGACAACAAGCATACCCCCTTATCACTTTTCATTATACGTATGGACTTGTTATCACACAATTCTTTCATGGCCACTCTGAGTTCCTTGTTTAAATTGTTACACACTTTAAACATTTTATCTTTGCCAACACTCAATAAATGTCTCAATTCATTTTCACAAGCTGACTCAAAAACTTTCAAAGTGTAATTCAATAAAGGGTTATAACTTGAAGGCTTGATTAACAAACTCTCGGTGCATTTAACATCTTTCAACAAATAACATAAATAACATAAATTCAACTTTCGCGTATACTTTTTTTAAGTCGAGAATAATGTTGGTAATGTCAGCTTTCATAGAAGGAACAAAATTAATACCTAATCTAAGTAATTCAATATGATGTTGGTTTAAATTACAACTAGACAAATTTAAAATGTCTTTGGTAGGTATATTGTACCTTACTCAATGTCCGTTGAAGAGTTGGATGCCTTCTGACCCTTTATGCGTGTTGTCATGGACTTGGTTCTTGTCTGTCTCTGTTCTTTCTCGAAAACTAAAAAAATTTTCAGTTTAGCCCCAAGTTCAGTATTATTATCATTAAAGTTCAACGGCCGTACTGTAGTTTCGTCCTGTGGCAAAATGGACTCCGGCATAATATTAACAGCTTCAGTAGAACCCTCCACACTCTTTCTTTGCTGCAGGAAAGTTGTTTGAACTGTTTTGCTGCTGACAATGTCAACAAAGGAGATGGGCCTTGTAGGTCCGCGCTGTTTAAGGTGAACTTGTCTGAAAGGCCGTGGATTTCTGTTGGAAGATGGAAAATTTGCTTTTTTGTTGGAAATAAACATAGTATAAGCATTATCTGTTTCATATGCTAACAGATCCCAGTATAACTTGTTCTTTCTTGTTATCAGCAACTTCTCATGTTGTTCAATGTCCTGGAGCATAAGCATATATTTAGTTCTTTCACTAAAAACAAACTGAAATTTAGCCTCTATGGCTTGCTCAACCTTAAGGATTTCTTCCTTAAGATCTTTCATAATGTTATAGTTATGTACAATGAGAAGTTTAAGGAAGGTAATGCCAGTTTCATTGAAAAATGCTTAGAGTTTGTTGTAAAATGGATCTCTGTCTGTGAGACCATTGGGACATTTGAAAAACCTGAGTCCCTTTGGTATAATATTTAACTCAATGCATTTATAAAAGTATTTGTTCTCTATGTCAATGCTTTTATATTTTTTTAGTAACTTGTTCAAAGTGTCACATTAGTTTCTATACTGCGTCCAATCAATCGGATCAATCAGTCTCTTAGGGTTAACAAAAGGATCCTCACCATCATTTAATATTGCTGCAATGTTGGAATAAGTCCTGTTTGGCTTTACAGCCCTCTCATCAACTGACTCCTTGTTCCTAGATGAAAAAACATGCTGTCCTTTGGTATTCACCTCAACTACAGTATCAGCATCATCTTCAGACCCAGAAACAGTAGATTCAATTCGGAAACATCAATTTAACAATAAAAATAATGTTTTCTGGATGTCTTCCAATGTCTTTAATAAGACATGAGTCAAATTTTGTTCTGGAGACCCCTGAATAGTGTGAATAGTCACATCCATTAAAGGGTCTCCCTAAGTTTCAGCCATAGCAAAGCACAAAAACAACTAGAAACCAAATAAAATACAGAAAGCTAATAAAAATAATAAACTGCTCAAAGGCTGAAAACTCAAATAACGAACCGGCACTTTAGCGTAAAATCTGTTTAATCACCACCTTCGTCCAACCAGACTTCATCAGAAATACAAAATTTTATGAATTTCAAGCCATATAAATACTAAATACATCAATTGTTTAATTACATCTTGTTAAGGCAACAATCATTAAATCAATATGTATAAAAAGACAATATGAGAAATAAAACAGGGACAGAAATACTCCAGCTTATTTAACAGTCTTAACATAAGCCCTACATTCCTTTAAAAATCATTTGATGTTGATGGCATCATTTAATCCTGGGGGCACATCTGAATTCAAGTTTATCTGCCATCTAGCCTCTCTCTACTAAATAATTCTTGAAACTGCACCTCTTAAGCTTAAATGTCCCTGTTCCAAAACAGAAAATATATTTTTTTAAAAATTGCTACATGCAACACTATGTCTATACAAGGCATTTCTACTGCCTTTGTTTTTAATGCTATTTACACGTTCCTTAAATCTGATGCATAAGAGCCTGGTAGTCATCCCCACATAAAATGGGGATTTGAACATGTTAGAGCATATTTAAATAGATTCACTCATCACAACACTACAGTTATTCATTTTTTATTGTAATTTGTTGGATATTATTTAAAAATAATCATATTTTGTTTAATGGTCAGTATTACAAACAGGTACAAGGTATAGCTATGGGGTCTCCAGTAGCCCTTTCCTTTGCCAACTTAGGCATGGGATGGTGGGAGTACGGAATTCTGACATAATATTATATGTTTGGCATTATATATTATAAAAGATTTATAGATGATTTAGTTTTTGTTATGAAAGGGGATCATCATCAAGTCGAGCTTTTTCTTGGGCTACTTAACACCAGTTCCTCCTTTCTTAAGTTTGTTAAGAGTGATGTAGGTACATCCATTAATTATTTAGATGTCCATTTAGAATGGGACAACATCAACAACAGGTTCGAGAGTAGTAGTCATAGAAAAACTACTTTTATGAACAGTTATTTACATTAATGTACTTGGGATGTTGGCTAGAATAAAGAAAACATTCCCAAAGGACAATTCATCTGTGCTAGTAGGATGACGAATGATGAACACTCTTTGGCTGAAGAATTTGAATTTATTAAAAAACTGTTCATAGAAAGGGGTTATGATGAGAATTTATTAGACCAACAGATACAATATGTATGGGATAGAAGGGGAGGATAAATATCCTGCCATTATTATTTATTTTATTTATTTATTTTATTTTATTTTACATTTGTTAACCGGGCTAGTCCAGCTGGATATATTTCCATTTTCAGTGGAGGCCCGGGGAGAAAAGCTCCAATGGTAACACTGAGATAAAACACTTAACTACATCATGTACAATTTAAACAAAGAAAGGATGTTAAAATAAATGAGTATTAATGAGCGGAAAAATACATTAAAGTACTTTGTGTATATAGGATAGGAATAAGTCACTGAACAGTATGATATCTGTAGAATATACAGTACATTCCAAGGATTATATTCATAGCATAGGTCATTTAATTTTAGTTGAGATATTTACTACTATCCAGGGGGGTAAAGTAGTAATGGTTGGTAAGAGGAGGCAGTCCAGAGATAGTATTGAATGGTTAGAGGAGGCAGTACAGGTATGGCAGTAGAGAAAGCAGAGGATTAGTCAGGGTTACAACAAGGACATAACCACTGAGTTTTAAGATGTTTCTTGAGCTTCTGTTTAAAGAGCTGCAGGGAGGGTTGTAAAGTTAGATCAGGTGGCAGAAGGTTCCAATTTTTTCCTGCAGTATTGGAGAACAAGGAGTCCCCTGTCAAGTTATTAGACTTGCTTGTGCTAGCAAGAAGTTTGTTAGAGGATCGTAAGGAGCTGAGATTCCTATAGGGAGTGATAAGGTTGGAAAGTATAGGGGGGTTATTTGGTTGATAAAATATCTTATGAACAATGGTGAGTTGGGAAAGTCTCAAAATGTGTATTAGTTCTAGCCAGTCTAGTTGCTATAGGTTCTGACAATGGTGAGTTCTAAATGGATTCCCTGTGGCAAATCTGGCTATATTATTATAGGAGTTAACTAGTTTGGCAAGATTACTTTTTTTCAGGTTAGTGTATATGGGTGAAGCATAAAGGGGAGTTGAGATTAAATGGGAGTGGGCAATTGTAGTTCTGGATGTTGGTGTTAAGAAGGGTTTTATTCTATGTAAGGAGCCCATTTTTTCTATTTACTGTTTCAATGGTGTTGTTAATATGGTAATCAAATGTGAGGTTATTGCCAATTGTGATACCTAACAGTTTGGTGGTAGAGTCTGGGGATATAAGGGTACCATTATTTGATTTAATTGTGAAGTTTATAGGGGAGGATTTACTGCTAGGTATAAAGAGTAAGAGCTTGGTCTTATTGGCATTCAAAAGGAGGCAGCATTGCAAGAACCAAATCTCTACTGTACTGAATACTTTCTGAGTTAGGGAATGTAGTTCAGATGTGGAGTTGGCAGAACAGATAAGTGTAGAATCATCTGCATATTGTATGCAGGTGGCTTGAGGGATTGCTACATGGAGGTCATTGATGAATAAAGAGAAAAGAAGAGGTCCTAGAATGGAGCCCTGGGGGACACCAAGGGAGATGGGCAGGTGGGAAGATAGCTTATTTTCCCAGAGAACTGCTTGCTGCCTATTGTTAAGGTAGGACTTGAACCAGTGGACCTCCTTGGTGTTTAGAGAGAGGGATTCTAGGGTCTTTATGAGTAGGGGGTGGTTGACCATGTCAAAAGCTTTTGATAGGTCAATGAAGGGTGCTGAAGAGAGTCTGTTGTTATTACGATTACAGTAAATGGAGTTTGTGAATGAAAGGAGAGCTGTGGTGGTACTGTGAAAAGGTCTAAAGCCATGTTGGAAGCTAGCTAAGATGTTGTGTTTGGTTAAGTGTTTTATTAGTTGATGGTAAATACATTTTTCCATAACCTTTGCTAGGGGTGATAAGAGCGCTATGTGTCTGTAATTGGAATAATCAGTGGAGTTACCACCTTTATGTAATGGGATTATGTGGTTGATTTTCCAGATGTCTGGGATAATTCCTTGGTTTATGGTTCTGTTTACAAGGATGGATATAGGGTAGGCAATATATTTAGCAGCCTTTTGCAGGTATTCTGAGGGTAACTGGTCTACAGAGGGGGTGCATGGCTTAAGTTTTGGATGATTTTTTGGATGCAAGTAGTAGGGATAGGTTGTAGTTGGAAGGTTGGTAAAGTATCAGGTAAGGAGATAGGGAGACTAGAGTTGTCTGTGGACAGTTGATGGGCTAGGGACTGTATGGCATCTGTAAAGAAGGAATTGAATGCGTTGGCAGTATCCGCGGGGAGTTATTATCAGCTCCTTGTGGAGATGGTGTGCTAGAGTGTCCAGGGTGTAGGAGTCTATTTACGCCTGACCAAAACCTTTGCAGATTATTATGGTGAGTTTGCTGTAGTTTGCAAAAGTAGTCCTTTTTGTCACAGAGTATGGCTTTTTTTGTGATATTTCGCAACTGCCTAAAGGTTTGTTGCTCATGGGTAGTTCTGGAGGATCTCCATTTAGCTCAAGATTTGTTCCTCAGCAATATCTTTTGCCTAGTGTCTTTTGGCAGCCAGGGGGCTATTTTGGACTTCATTCTAATAGACCGTTTGGGTGCATGTACATCCAGGATTGTTAAGAATTTAGAGTTGAAATATTTAACAGCTTCTTCGAGTGGGATAGATTTTAGAGGGTTCCAGTCACAGGCATTAAGTTCATTTTGGAAAAGTACAGTGTTAAAGTGTTTATTGGACCATGAGATCCTGTACATGGGGGAGTTGGGGATGTCATTCTTTTGTCTTATAATGTAAGTTAAAGTATGATCACTTACATCATCAGGCAAAGTTCCTACTTTATAAATTTGTTGTTGTCTGTTAATAAGTATCCAGTCTAAGATACTCTCTTTTTTGTTTGGTTTGTTAATCCTAGTAGTGGTGGTAACTGTTTGTTCTTCTTATTGATAACATAGTTTCCAACAATGACAGACATTTGAGTTTTGGTATGCCCATGACAGTTGATGGGCCTATCATCAAAAATGTGATTTCTAAATATTGGAAGGTTGTGGAAGGTAACCACGATTTGGTAAAATGGGTGGGCATAAAACCAAGGTTTGTGTACAGGAAGGAGTTAAATTTGAAAAGTTTATTAGAGAAAAGTAGGGATTATTTTGTAGTTGAAACTCCAAGCATTGGTGAAGATCATGGCATGCATAAATGTTATGCATGCAGTATGTGTAGGTACATTTTGGAAGGACCCTTTATAGATCTACCACATCTTTCTTACACTATACCAGTTACTGGTTATTTTTCTTGTAAGTTTAGGAGTAGTTTATAATGCTGTTTGTTGTACATGTTCAAAATTGTATGTGGGGTGACCACCAGGCTCTTTTATATTGGAATTAGAGAACATGTACATAGCATTAAAAACAAAGACAGTATAAATGCCTTGTATAGACATAGTGTTGGATGTAGAGATTTTATAAACATTTTATTTTCTGTTTTGAAACAGGGGCATTTAAGCTTAAAAGGGGGCAGTTTCAAGAATTGTTTAGAACAGAGAGAGGCTAGATGGCAGATAAAGTTGAATTCAGATCTGCCCCAGAATTAAATGATGCCATCAACATCAAATGTTTTTTAAAGGAATGTAGGGCTTATGTTAAGACTGTTAAATAAGCAGGAGTATTTCTGCTCCTGTTTTATTTCTCATACTGTCTTTTTAAACATATTGATTTAATGATGTAATTAAACAACTGATGAATTTAGTATTTATATGGCTTGAAAATCATAAAGTTTTCTATTTCTGATGGTCTGTTTGGATGAAAGCTGTGATTAAACAGATTTTACTCTAAAGTGCTGGTTTGTTATTTGAGTTTTCAGCCTTTGAGCAGTTTTTTATTTTTATTAGTTTTCTGTATTTTATTCCGTTATTGGTCTATAATTTTTAGGGTAACTTCTAGGTTCACTCTTAAGTAAGAGCTTTGTTTTTTCTATTGTTAACCAGTGCGGTGTGTGTTCGGGGTGCGCATATAAATAGTTCTTACTCATGGCGTGCAAAGAAGTTAATACTTTAAGCCAAAAGTTAGGTATTGCATCTGTGCCTGAGGTTTTCTAGTTAGAGGCTTTTCTCAACTTTGTTTCAGTCTCTCTGGCTGTTATTTCATCCCACTTCATATCCTATACCTTTAAACTTCTTATTCTTTCTTTTACTTCTTCTATCCATTTAGCATCTTTATTATGATCCACAGGATCTTCATAGATACTTCTTCAAAATGTATCTACTTCCTTTTTTTTTGGCGGTCTTTCAGTTCCTTTTACCTTATTTCCCAATTCGAGATTCTGGTGAAATTACAAGGGAAATGTAAACTCAAGGTGTCTACATCTATACAGGGTACTGTCAAACACTTGAGGGGGAAATGAATAAGTAAAACTTGATAATTTATAGATGAAGTATTTAGGCAGATATTCTGATGTTAGGTTAGACTGCAACAAATTAAGCAGTACTTACAGAAAATAAATAATTAGCTTTGTCAAGAATGATGAAAAGAAGGGATTTGCCTGAACGGCTACTGCCTGGCTCCTACTAGTGCTGGTCTCATCACAGCTTCACTCTGCTGGGATTCAATGCCCCTTTGCTTCTACTCTCACCAGAAGCAAAACAATAGCACCACTCCTAGTCTTGTCCCAGATGATGCAGGGGTCTGTAGGCTTGCAGTATAATTCTCCTGATACATACCAGACCAATCAAGAAGATCCAACACTGACAAAGCTCCCCCCTCAGCATATTGGGAATACTGCTCTTGTGTTACTGCTTCTCCAACATTCATCTATGTAGGTCCCCTCAATATTCAGTGGTTATCCCCTCGTCATACTCAGTTCTTGTGACTTCAAAATAAGTTTTCTGTTCACCAGTACTACTTCATTGCAGGATAGCCATTACCAAAAGTTTACAATGTGTTCTTAACTGGAAAAAGTAGATACTGAGAATAAATTAATACTGCTAGTTTTATATTAACTTCTTCTGTGGGGTATGTGCATAAGTGTGCATTTAGAAGACAAAATAATCTTTTCATACAGATTGCTTTTGGACAAACACCTCACTATATACATGTAAAGGTATTTCTAGTTACACACCAGTTGTTAAGAGAAATATAATTAATCTCATAAAAAAATCATGTGAAAGAAAGAAATATAAAAATAATTTGATTAATCCACATCTGAAATGGCTAAAAAAAACTAGAAAAGCCAAACAAAAACAAAAACCAAGATGCTGAAAGAAAAAAAATCAAGATCAATCTTTAGTTCTAATGCACTCCAAGAAACTTACGAGATAGAAAGTGCAGGCCATAATTAAAGAAAAAGGGGAACACTGCCAGCATCAGTGAGGAGAAAGGAAAAGACACCCAAATTCAGAAAAGTTACTGTGAGCTGTACACTCATGGTTACTTTTTGGAATTCAGAGGCAGCCCTACTGCAGAGCGTTTGCATAAAGACATGCAGCACCACAGTGGGTTGTCTCTGTGGCCATGCTATATGCTAATAAGGTAGTACAAGCAATAGACATATGCTAATTAGCTATGTGCCTTCCCCTGGAACTACCTGCAGTAAGGCATTTACGCAGCAAAGAAATGCTGTATAACTTTGCATGGCTGCTCATGGCCAATCATAGTAATGAACACAGCCCAAAGGCCATGTTCAAGCATAGCTGTAGAGGTACATGATTGGAATTTAGTGTATGGGTATTGTTAGAGGGTGTGTCAGTGGGTGTACATGAGGGGCTGCATGTCTGAGTGTGTGTCTGCATGGGAGATTGCAGTGTGGTTAGTGAGGGGGTAGGATAGGTGGGTGTGTATGGAATGATTGTGTGACTGTATGTATGAAGTGAATGTGTGTGTATGGGGAGGAGTTGGGGTGCCTATTATTCTTCCACATATCCCTGGACTAACAAGCAAAACCTGAAACATTGAGATGAGGGGACCACTAGTCACCTGAGATAAGTGTAAAGACTCGGATCAGAAGAAATAGTAGCCTCCATGGATAACTCTAAAGATGAGGATTGGTGGGGGCAACACTAGCCACCATGGATAACATTTATCCTCATGCCTTAGCAACACTTACACATAGCATGGCTCATTGGTTCACAGGTTGTTGATAGGCTAACAGCCACTACAGCCCTTACAAGCCTAACCAGGCATCCCAAACAATTTCGGTCCTGAGTATCTTAGGCATCTTTACAGGGCAGGGGGGCATGTTAGTAGGGAGGTAACGAAGGATTTTTAGGAGAGGTATTACAGCCTCTGTCCATAAGGGATATGGGGAGCCAGACTTGCGGTTAAAATTACGATTTCCCATCCAAACTGTCAAAGTTTCATTTGAATAGGGTCAGGGATAAATGAACTCTGTTTTACATGGATGGGGGAGCCTATTCTGTAGTGCAGGGATCCTTTTGTGACACATATTTGTCTCTCTATCATGTTCTGTTTATGTTACAAGCGAAGTTCAGATCCTTGGAGCTACTGTTTCTGGTGGTGTTTGTTTTGCACATGTGCAACACATCTGACATGGCTGGTTCTGAGGAAGCCCTGTAAGTCAGGCAAAGATCCCCTCTCAGCAGCCTGAAATAGACTGAATACAGAGACAGAGCCTTTAGGCAATCAGTGTAGGACAGGGTATTCTTGCCCTGAATTCTCCTGGCATGAAACTTTTGTGGGTATTCCAACTGTTGCAAGTGTTTGGTAAGATGCATGCCAAATGTGGCACTGTATTCAATAACAGGTTTGATAAGGGTTGCGTAGAGTGGTATTATAACTTCCATGGATCTGGATGCTAGGCTATTACTATCTACAAACATGCCCAGATCCCTTGCTACTGGGTGTTTTATCAGTTCCCGACTAACATGGATTGACAGTTTCCCAAAGGGCATTATAATGCATTTTGCAGCATTTTTAGGCCATGTCTTAGGCATTGATCATTTGTCTGTGTTAAATTTGACTGCAAGATGTTGGTGTCTTGGGAAAATTTATAACAGCTTTCAAATTACAGTCATCTGCGAAGTTGGCAAGCCAGAGGCCTTTAAAGTCAGCCTTGACATTTGAGAAGTAGATGGCAAACAGAAGTGGGCCTAGCACAGATCCATGAGGTACTCCGCTGGTGATGGGTCTCTTGTTGGTTGTGGTCTCACTGATCCTGACTTCCTGGGTCCTGTCTGTGAGCCAGCTGGCAATCCAGTGAGTTATGCAGGGATTTATGCCTAGCTCATATAGCTTGTCAAAAATACCTACTTGGGGTATTGTCAAATGCTTTCGCTAGGTCAGGATTCACAGAATGCACTGTTTTACTCTTGTTCATTGCCTTGGTGACCCTCTCAAAGAAGTCTACCAGGTTAAGAAGGCATGATCTTCCCTTAACAAAGACAAATTGGGTAACCATTTCAAATGGTGGGACCTACTACAGCAAGTCCCGAAATGCAGAGACTGAATGGTGAAAGAATGGACTTACACATACCAAGTCCAAGATGCCATTTCTCAGAATATTCCCTTTTCTCTGCAGTATGACAATATCAGAACTGGTATACATATATTTTTTTTTTGGGGGGGGGGGGCTTGACCTCCTGCCAAAATAGGTTTTAAGGAGAAGAACAATTTTTGAGATTCACTCTTCTCCTGTGTTTTCGGTCTTTTTTTCAGCTTGTCTGCATTCTGCATTTTGAGAGCTGACGTTTTAGCAGGAATTGGGATGGGTCCAGTGTCTGTACATTGCCAATGTCCTTGTTTATCATTTCTATGATTCAGTCCATGGCTCTGCGCATTAGACTTGTTAGACTGATGGCTCTGCAGTTCTCAGGGTCCATTGATGGTCTGCCCATGTGGAGATGAATGACTGCTGTGGTCCTCCATTCACTAAGAATGCAGCCTGTTTCAAGACTGTAATTGAAGAGTGCCTTAAGTGGTCATGATAGGTCATGTTTTAGACTGTTCAGGAGGCAACTAGGTATATTGCTGAGAACCGTGAAGGTGGTGTTCTTGGCTTTAGGAAGTGCTGCCAGCACCTGGTCCTTGCTAATAGTTTGAGGGAATTTCACCTGGTGAAACGGGAAGAGGGGGATGAAGTTTGAGCTGAATTTATCAGCCAGTAGATTTGCTATGTCATCCTCATCAGAGCCTGTGGTACCATTCACCACCAGTTATCCACACTGCTGTGTGTTTAATTAAAAGACCGGACATAGTCGAATAAGGATTTGATACTGTCCTTAAGCTGCGAAGCTATCCTGACCTCGTAGTTGACCTTGTTGGACTTAATTAGACCTCTTTGATTCTTGTTTAGTTGTATACGAGAGTAGTTATCTTTAAGGAAGTTGCTCTTCCTGATTTTGGCCATGAGTTTTCTTCTTTTATTATATACCATGTATAGCTGTGGATTCCACTAGTGGGAATTGTTTCTCAGTCTTTGTTTTTGGTTTAATTCTGGTAGGTATGAGAGCCTGTCTGCAGCTATTCACGTTTGTGTAAGGATTCGGAATAATTCCACATAAGTAGCTGTGGTCTTAGGATTAGGGGGGAGCCTTATATTTTGACCATCTGTCACTTAATAGGATGTAGTTTGTAACTGTTACCAGCTTAGCTGGGTTTTCCAGGTTGATTTTTACTTCAAAGGGAACAACTTTGTGATCCAACCTCACTAGTGTGGATGTGACACAATTCCTATTATTGGTTTAGCTGGGTTTTCCAGCTTGCTTTTAACTTCAAAGGAGACAGTTTTGTAATCCAGCCTCACTACTGAGTCTGTGATATAGGTGCGGGGGCATTGCACCATTCTCTCATGTTGTTGAGTACCAGATCATGTATCCCAAAAAACAGACATCGCTCAACCACAGGAGAAAATATATAAAAGTATTTAATTCCAACTGCAAAAAGACAAACGCATTTTCACATATGCTTTTTCGGGTCTAAAAGTTCTGCAAGAATCACAGCTACCTTTTTTTAAATCTCTGACAGATAAGTGTACTTACCTTGCAAAATATAAACAGTGCAAATATTTTAAAATATTGGAAGATGTACATGTGGCGTCTTCCAAGTTGTTATCCTGAGTCCAGCAGTTGATTTCTTCCTTTAATTTTCTTCATTTTTATGCTACTTTTCCTAGTGAGTGGCACAGTAACAACAGAGAACAAACCAAATTTCTCTTTTCTTCACCACAAATCCAACTCATCCCTTGACATCTCCAGGTATTAAAAAGCCAGTTGAGATTTATCATGCAGGGTCTTCTACAAGGTGCATTTCTTTAGGACTTTGCCTAGAAGAACGCCTGATGAGCTACCTAGTGGGGATTCTTATATGATATCCAGACCACCTGTGTTAACTTGCCTTTATCCTAAGGATTAAGGTGCTTCTTGAAGGCTTTCCTGGATCATCAAGTTTCTCACCTTATCATAAACAGTAAGTAAAGTGGGAGATGTATGCATGATGCCTGTTGAAGATGGCTGCCTCACTAGGTCACTCCTCTAGTTGAGAAGTTAAAAACATTAACTAATCAAATTACAATAATTTGTTTGACACTGTTTTTGGAAAGTCAGTAAGTAAAGATGTCATCTCTTGGTCGGATATTAAAAATGGCTTGTGTGGTAGAATGCATACAATATGAATGAGACGTTGGTTGTGAGCTGAAATAGGGCCATCATGATGTTCCTTGTTATACCAAAGGAAAGCCATAAAAATGTCTTAAAAGTGAATATTGTTGCGGTTGCAAACAGTAGGAAACCATGTCTTGTGCTGTTGAACCTGATTAGGTTGAGTGATATATACATGAAGCATTTAGGAGTGGGCATAACTGATGAAAAATCAAAGCAATTCTATGCATTAAAATTAGAGCTAGACTCCACTGATTGATCCCTTTCTTTAGCACTAATAACTCCAAAACTGGTAGAATAACTCCAGTATGTGCAGGAAAACAGACTTTCCTGTCATCTCCAGGTTGTATAAAAACAAACCCAAAACTTTGGGTTAGCAAAGAAATAAAAGCACTGACTAAACCTGGGATGTGGCCTGGAAAGAATGGAAAAATTCCCCAAACCACCAGTAATATAGACTTGTTTGTTAACTTGCGAAACCTAACAAAAATGCTGTTAAAAGACTTATAGAAACTCAAATCAAGTAACTAGATGGACTTCAAACAAAGAATAATTAAAGGCAATATTAAATGTTCCATATGCCCCCTTCACCAATAGACTTTATAAATTATTTTTCCAGTTTTCGCAATTTAGTCATCACTTCATCTCCTGTCAAACCAGATATTATGTTCTTCATATTGATCACTGCTATAGTAGTTTAAGCTATATGGGTTTTATTTTGCAAGGATAAAATGGACGGCCAGCTTCCAAAGCTTCAGGAATTTTTCAGATATCCAAACCATTAGTCAGCATGAGCTAAACTGACTAAAAAGACAGGTTTGGGCATCAAACCCTTCAGAACTTTCCCACTGCTGAACTGTATGATCCTCAGAAACTTTCAAGACTCAATGGTCTACTTGTGCTGTTCCCTTGTTGGGCAGATAAGTTCTCTTAGGGGAAAAAAACTTCCATTTTAAAAAAGGTTGTTTTATTTTATAACCCTTTCCTGCTCATGAAAGTTATTTTAAAGCTTGGGAGTTAAAACAGATTATCACAACACTGCTTATACTTTCAAAAATGTGCACTTTTCCCTGTCAGATTTAAACTTGTTTAAATTATATAAACAAATTATTTTCTGTGGACAAATGGTGATTATTTTACTTTTTGGAGCTGGCAAAGTGTTTTAAATTTCATTTTACTGTGTTTTTCTGTGAAAATGTGACTTTTAAAAATTAATTTTTTACTGGCTTTTGCTACTTGTTTTCCCAAAGGAAAGAGGCACCATTTTTGGCTTCACCTTGGAAAAACTGTTGGCCCCACGGTAGGTCCTCCCTTCCAGCCACAAAAAGAAAATGTTAAGCAAACAGCGTTTGTCACCACAGCAGGCTAACAATTTTCTTCAGTCACAGGTTGGTGACTCTGCTGTGGCCATTAGTTGTACCTCAGACCACTGGTCTTATACCCTGGATTCCTTTGGTGTAGCACCTGCAGCCACTATGGAATGGGGGTTAGCCACTTCCTCTGTGGCTGTTGTGGTTCACTCCATGTGCAAGGAAAAGTCACTCTTGTAAGTCCTTGGAGAGGGAACAAGAAGGCTTCCCTGTTAGCCAGAATGTTGTACCCATCCCTGGGGAAGTTGTTTTTGCCATTGATAACACTGTTGGCCCCATTTTTCCAGTTAAAATGAAACAGAAAACTAAATGTGTATCTACTTCTCCTCAAATGTTCTTGGATAGGAGTAATTTACTGGTCTGGCTCAGGGTTTAATTCATGCTATTGATCATTCTTATAAAATAGTTTCTGGTCAGGGAAAGCAGAAGACCCCCTTTCCCGAAGAGATTCAAGCTTCTGAATCTGGACAGGAAGATGCAGAGACAAACGCAGGGTTTTCTCCTCAGATTTCTGATTCAGACACAGAGCAGAGCTCAGTTTCTGACTCTCTCTGTGGGGGTTTCTGTTTCTCTGAGACTATTTCCAGAATGTTCCAGTGATTTCAGTGGGAGAACGCTGATGTTTCTCAGTCCCTCAGAAAATAAGTACTATGAGTTGTTACTGAAGTAAATTCCACAACATTCACCAATTCCTTTAGTTGTGTCAGCTTTGGAGGATGTATGTATTACTGCCTATAATTTTCCTGACAGTCAGACAGCTGTCCCTAAAAAGGCAGATCAGATAACGGAAGTTCTTCATTCTTTTAAGTTTTATACACTCTTCCCAAACGTGATCCAGTAGCTATAGCTTTAGTTAATCCTAGCTTTCGTTAATCCTACTGCTGCTAAACATTTAGTTAATTCCAATTCTATTCTTTCTGATAAGGATGGGATGATTAATGATCAGTATGGCAAGAAAGTGTATGCTTCTGCAACAATGATTTCAGAATTTTGAATTCCCAGGCTCATATGATAAAGTTTGTTCTGACTAGTTGTGAAAGCATAAGGAATGTTTTGTAGGCAGTTTTTTTTTCTTGTGAGGAAACATCTACTTTAAAACAGTTTTGTTTCTTCTCTTGAACAAATAACTACTCATTGTTTACAGTGTGTGTATGATTCAGTCAATACTTCCTCCAGGCCTTTGGCTATTAGTATTGTTTTGAGGAGACTTGCCTGAATGCACTCTCAGAATCTCCCAGATATTAACAATTTTAATTCTCCTTTGGAAAGAGATTTGGTTTTGGCCCCTCTGCTGCAGAGTGATACGACTATACTGTTTTGTGAACATTGGTAAACCCCTTAATTTTCTTTGCGTGGATTGCATAATCTTTCCTATTAAAAAGTTAAAATGTTGAACAGTTCTCTTCACTGCATGTATTCTATTACCGCTGTGCATGTCAGGTATTCAGATGTATTGTAATCACCAGACTGGCCTGGGATGGTCCGGCTATATCAGTGCTCCTTCCCGGAAGACAGTTTTAAATAAACAGACAAACAAATGCCTAACTCGAGGAGTATGCATATGATTAGTGGGAAGCCAATGGAAATACGTAAGCAAATAAATAAATAAATAATGAAACAAATGGATGAAGAAACAGAGAAATTAAACAGTATTAAACTCAGTATCATTCTCCCAGATAATTTAAACTATCCCGCTATAAACTGGGAAACCTACACCACCACTAGTACACAAGCACAGAGATTCCCGGACTTTATAAACAGAAATGCCCTGGAATGATTAGTCAGAGTACCGACTTGGGGGAAAAACATCTTGGATCTTGGCCTTACTAATACGGGAGTATACTGCACTATTCCTTATGTTTCAAAGACATGCATCTGGAGCATTTCTCCCCGGGCCTCCGCTGAAAACAGGCTCTGTGGAACCTAGTCGGACATTCCCGGTCAACAAATGTTAAATAAATAAATAAAATAAATGTATCCCTATCATTTATTAGGTCTGATCATAAAGCAGTCTCCTTCAAAATAAAACTGAAACCAGTGATCCTTTCAACTCAAGGTACCTTTAGAAATGTCTTTAAAACAAACTACCTACTCCTACTCCTAAGTGATAAACTGGAAGGCTTCAAATTCTCACCAAACCCAGTTAATTCCTCTGAATACGCAGAAACATACACCACCACACTATAGCAGAATGTAAATGCCTGCACAGCTGAAGCTGTACCCCTTAGGAACAAGTGCAAGACAAACCGCAGAAACAAACCCACATGGTAGAATCATAACATCAACAAGCTTTATAATAAAAGGAAAATAATTTTGACCAAAAAGTAAGAAGAGCAATTCCCAGATCCTTGTCACTGAAATAAACAAACTCAGAAACTTAATAAAATCCACCACAGCCAAGTCATAGGCTAAAATAGTTACCCAAGTCAAAGACAATCACAAGGCATTTTATAGTTGTGGTTTGTAATCTCAAAAGCACTGTACTGAGCTGATTGTGAACAACATTACCTTCACTGAGGCTGAAGATATAGTGAACCTACTGGCCGATAAATTTAGCTCTAACTTTACCCTTCTCTCCCCTCAGTCTGCCCCTCAGGAATGCCTTCAGTTATCACACAACACCAAGTCCTAAAATTGCTATCAAAAGCTAAAAATACTGCATTGATGAGTCCTGACAATACTCCTGGATACATTTTAAATAGCATGTAGTATGATTTAGCCACACCCCTACAATGCTGCTATATCTTGACCTCCATACAGGTTCTGTACCAAGCAAAAGGAAAACAGCCACAATCATTCCCCCTCCATAAGGGACAGCCTACCACAAACCTAGGAAATGATACACCCGTAAGACTGACCATCCTCACATGCAAAGCAGTACAAAGAATGATTATGGAACTAATTAATCAGGACAGTTTTTAGTTTGGATTTGTCAAAGGCAGGTCATGCTTACTCAACCCAGTGGAGTTTTTTGAAAAGGTCACCAAAGCAATGGATGAAGGCAAAATGGTACACACTGCATACCTTGACCTGGTCAAAGCTTTTGACACAGTTTCCCACTCAGGTATAGTAGAAAAGCTAAATAAACTGGAAATAAACCTCTGTGTCACCTGCTGGATTGACAACTGGTTCACGGATGGGATGCAGGAAATCAAAATAAGGGATATTACCTCCATAAAGTGACCTGGGACCTGTCATGTTTGGCATCTACTTTTCTGAAGTAAAAGCCAATATCAAAGTGCTCAGGCTGACTAAGCTTGCAGTCAACTGCAAACTAGGAGCAGTCACTGAATCCCCAAATGCCTTAGCCATCTTGCAGGAAGGACTGGCTCAAATAAATAATCGGTGCCAAAATTATGGATTGAAACCAAATGCCAAAAAATGCATTAGGGTATCCTCTGGGAAGTCAGACATCCCAGGGAGTTACTATATTAACAGTACACCTCTAGCAGCTGACCCAGTTCTTTGGGATTTGGGAACTTATGTGGACAGTGACCTAAGTTTTAACCACCATATGTCCATTGTTGTAAGAAAGTCTCTTTATATTGCACAGCTTAAAAACACAGGGATTGCTTCTAGATCTAGGGATGTCATTGTTCCCCTTTACTCAGCCCTTTTTAGACCAGTCAGTTGAATATAATGCCCCCTTTGGCATGTATTTCTCCAGACACATGCAAAAACTGAAACGCCTGCAGAAATACCTTACTAAAAGGATACAAGACCTAAATAACATGTCCTACATAGAACAACTCAAAGCACTATACTCGGTATCCTACAGACTGCTAAGAAGTCACCTGTGTCTGGCACACAAGGCATCCTCTGACCCACTATTGATGAATTTAGTGCACATTAGCAAGTCAAACGGCATCAGAAAGACTCATTCTAGGGATCTAAACCTCTTCTGCAACACTGACACAATGGTTTGGAGAGGCAGGTATATCTTATACAGGTTGCTGCTGCTGTGGAACAGACTTCCCATCCACATAAAACAAAGTTCATCCCTGTCCATATTCAAGCACAACTTACATCTATGAATGGGAAACAGAAAATTTACCCCAGGACTGCCTCCAGTACTACTAATGGACACAGACAACTCCTAAATGCTTTATCCCATGCTTGGGTCCCCTCAAATTGTCTAAGGTACCATCCAGTTATTTTAATTAGAGGTAATTATCAACCACAGGATGGGAAAGGCCAAATGGGAGAGGTCAATTTGAGCACAAAAAGGCAAACCTGTCTAGGCTGAAAATGGTCCACAAGACCAACTAGTCTAGTAGTCCCCTACAAACCTACGGACTTGTTTTCAGACAGCAGATGCCATTAAAGAGTTTTCCAGTATTACCTATCCTTTTGAATGATACCATTAAGTAGCATATTAACTCTTTCTGGTTCAAGTTATAATTAAAGCATGACTACAGTGTATTTATCAAATTATCACTTAAGACACAAGATAAAAATAAAAAAAATGCTGTCTTGGTCCACTAACAGAAAAGACAGAACACTGGAACACTGACGTGATGTAATACCTTTTATTGGACCAACACAGATTCTGCAATTAGTTGGACATTTGAGCCAACGTCAGCCCTTCATTGGGATTTATCAAGTTACTGAGGTTAAAAGTGCTTAAATATCCCCATGTGCTTAGAAAGGGAAGTACATCATTTATTTCCAACTGGCTCAAAAAGGAAATATTGTAAAATGCTAGCATGGAAAAAATGCACCTTGTGCTACACCTCAGAGACAAATACTGTGTTGTGTATATGTGTCTGTGTGTGAGACGCAGACAGAGACTGAAAGTGTAGAACACAGCCAAGACATGCTATAAAAATCAATGCTTGGCAGGTTACATTACAGTAAGTGTCCATTCAGCAGAGAAAATAACACTCAGAAAGACTGCTCTGACATATAATGAGGTAATAAATCTCAAAACAAGAGATGTGCAAGGAGATTACTTAAATCCAGAGAAGGAAAATAAGAAGTGAGAATTTGTAAATTGTTATTATGTCTAAGCAAGCAATCTTTGTGAGATATATGTTTTGTTTAACAGTAAATATGAGTTAGCAATAATGTCCAGTTCACCATGACAAGAAAGGCAGGGACTACAAGAGAATACGATATAGGATTAAACTGTATGGATGTTGTATGAAGGTAATGCACTACACAGGCTGCGATTTAGCTGAGACAGATAAAGAACACATGCACAAAGAAAAGAAAATAGTGCCATTTCAGCCCAGGGTTCTGAACAACAGCAGAATAGGATAAAGTTCTGTTATACTGTTAAAACTGTATGTACAAGAAGGCCTTACTGACTGTTGTTTATAGCTAGTATTGTTCTGACCACAATGTTGCCTTGTGTGAAACACAGGTGTTAAAACATAGACTATTCAAACCACACAACGGCCAGCAAGTGATGTTCCAAAAATATTTTATTGATAAAGTACACATAGGATATAAAAATATATCCTGCTCCAAACCGGTTTCGGTTCCCCTTCTTCAGTGGAGCAAAGAAAAATGAATAAAAAGCCAACAACAGCACCTGATATCATTTATAGTATCAGTCAAACCAATCATCCAATCAAAATGCAACCTATTAGACTGAATGAAACCAGCACCCCAGATAGTGATCTTCTGGTCTGTGAAGACACAAAATAATGTGCAAACACATTCAAAAAGAACCAAATCATAAACATACATAAACAAATAAAAATAGTATATGAAAAAACCCTTCATAGTAACATGCCTAAATAAAAAAACATACCTAAATAAAAAAACTGACTGAATATGATGTTAAGGAACATCAATCTGACAAAATGACCAGTGTCAGATCATATATGTATGAAACAAAAAGATTATTTATATGTTTGATGATCAGCAAGAATAATATGAATAGCCTACATCAGTACAACATATGTATATTTTTAATATAGTGGTTTATGCAAGATCATATATATCTTAAGAGTGGAAAGATATGTATCAATATGAATATGCTATAGGTGGTCATTAATGCCCGGGGGAAATAATGCACCCAGATGTACAATCCAATATTTCTCTTTTTGTGTCAAAATGTTTTCCCAACCTTGTTGATGACTCCTATCACCAACAATCCGATCAATAATAGTGAACTTAAATTTTGCCGTGGGATGTTTGACTGTATGTAGGTAGAGAGCATTAGTTGTTTTCTTGTTTCTAATGTTACTCCTGTGTTCCCCAATTCTAATTTTGAGAGGCTGAGAAGTCTTGCCCACCTAAAATGCAGAACATTAACAAGTGGCAAGATATATCACCCAACTCACTGAACAGTTCCCAAAAAATTTAAGGTCATAAACCTTACTAGTATTTGCGCTGCTAAAAGATTTAGTTTTGTTGATATCCGAACAGGACATACAATGTCCACAAGGAAAGGTGCCTATCAGTTCTTTGCCCATGATCGTGAGCTGTTTGTACCGTGCCCCTCCACTACCATGATGTTTGAAATGTGAAAACATGGAACTTAAAGTTTTGCCCTTTCTATAGGAAAATTGACAACGTGTCCCAAGATGTTGTCTAAGAATATCATTAGCCATCAAGATATTCCAATTTCTGTCCACCACTCCTCTGATAATCTGATTATTCCTGCCATATGTAGTAACCAGTCTCAAGACCTCATCACCTTTTTTGTTTTTCTGATGGTCCTGGTATTGTAAAAGCTGGTCCCTAGTTTGTTTGTCAGACCAATATTTTGCAGATTTAATATCAAAAACAGAATACCCTCTATCATAGAATCTATTTGCAAGATCCGAACTGGCTATCTCATAATCCTCCTGACTGGAATTAATTCTTTTGATACGGCAAAATTGAGATTTAGGGATGTTCCGGACAGTGTGGCGGGGATGCATGCTTGAGGCATGTAGCAATGTATTGTATTCAGGATATTTCCTGTATATTTTAGTGCCTAGTGTGTTATCAGGCTTCCTATATACATTAACATCCAAAAATTCAATATTGGACCTGCTGCTATTGATAGTGAATTCAATGCCCCAAAGATTGCTATTAAGATAATCCACAAATTCTTTGAGATATTCCATCCGCCGCCACACCATCCAACAATCATCAAGATATCGCCAGATGTCCATTTCTACAATGTAAATATTGTGAGATGTATCATAAAATAGGTATTCCTCCAAGTAGGCCATGAACAAATCTGCATATATAGGGGCAAAAGATGCCCCCATAGCAGTGCCTTGTAACTCCCAATAGCATTCACCTGAAAAGAATACGTTTTATTCAAGACATGCTCACACATGCAGATCAAAAGTGAATTAAATCCCATCGATATAGATTTGATTTTTCAAGCCAGTATTGTAATGCTTGAGACCTGCCCAATGAGGATGCTGGTGTATAATGATTTTACATCAATGTGCAAAGAAGCCAATTGGGTTCAAGTTCTGTCTCTGCTATGATTTGTAAAATTGTGTGGTATCCTGATTCTAGCTCTTACGCGAATAAGCAATGGTTTTAAATATTCTGTCAAAGCTGAAAGTGGTTCAGTTAAAGAACCATAACCAGACACAATAGGATGGCCAGGTGGGAGGTCAAGGATTTATGTATTTTCTTAGGCAGTAAAGTATCTGTTTGTTAGGATCCTTTACTGTCAAATGTTTAACAATAGTGTTGGACAAAATACCATTCTCAACTGCACTACTCAGGAACTCATCAATCTCCATTTTGAAAGTAGTGGTCGGATCAATGTCCATTTTCATATAACATTTGTTGTCAGATAACTGTCGTAATCCTTCGTGTGTGTAGTAATCCATATCCAAAACAACTACTGCCCCACCTTTATCAGCCTTAACAATTGCAATATCATTGTTATTTCCTAATTCCTCAAGTGCCTGACTTTCAGTCTGCTGAATGTTATCTGGAAGAATATTGTAGCCATAAGGTGGAAAATGTAGGTCCCTAAGTACAGCCTGTTGAAAAGCTGTGACATGCATATTGGCAGGAGGTTGAAATGTAGATTTAAGAAACCTAAAATCAGTAGATCTTTGAGCTGTGTTGTTTATCTTATCAGAAAAGAATATCTTTAGGTTTAAACAACGGCAAAATTCCAAAACATCATTTACTGTTTGATACTGATCACAAAAGAAGCCAGGTACAAACCCTAAGCCTTTATTGAGTATTTTTTCTTGTTCCAATGTTAGTTCAACCTTAGATAAATTAAGCACATTGTGAAAAGTAGTTTCATCTATTTTAGAAAAGCTTGAACTATTCCATCCATTGATTCCAAATCTGAACCTATTGCGGTGTTTCCTCACGTCATTTCTTCTTACCCCAAAGGGGTAGGTATGTTACTTCTTTTTGTAAGGTGAAGGTCAGAGGTAATACCCTCACTATCAATGGGAAGACTCATCACCGAGTACTGGTATATGTCTGCTCATTTTTAGAATTGGTCTGGAGTCCTAGTTCGCACCGCCCTTCCTATAGACATATCCTTAAATCTCACTGACTTCTGAAGTTCAAGGGCATCCCTGGCATAATCATTGACGTCGACAACTTTTTAACTTTTCTATCTTTCGTCAATTTGTCATACTGAGTCAGTTCTTTAGATAAATTGGCTACCAACGTGCCATAGTTGGTATTGGATTCAACTATGGCACGTTGGTAGCCAATTTATCTAAAGAACTGACTCAGTATGACAAATTGACGAAAGATAGAAAAGTTAAAAAGTTTAATCGGGACGTCAATGATTATGCCAGGGACTTTGAACTTCAGAAGTCAGTGAGATTTAAGGATATGTCTATGGGGAAGGGCAAGTAGAACTAGGAAACGACCCAGACCAATTCTTAAAAATAGGGAGCAGACATATACCAGTACCTCGGGTGATGAGTCTTCCCCCATTGATAGTGAGGGTATTACCTCTGACCTTTCACCTTACAAAAAAAGAAGTAACACACCTACCCCTTTTGGGGTAAGAAGAAATGACGCGGGGGGAGGAAACACCGCAATAGGTTCAGATTTGGAATCAATGGATGGAATAGTTCAAGCTTTTCTAAAATAGATGAAACTACTTTTCACAATGTGCTTAATTTGTCTAAGGTTGAACTAACATTGGAACAAGAAAAAATACTCAATAAAGGCTTAGGGTTTGTACCTGGCTTCTTTTGTGATCAATATCAAACAGTAAATGATGTTTTGGAATTTTGCCGTTGTTTAAACCTAAAGATATTCTTTTCTGATAAGATAAACATCACAGCTCAAAGATCTACTGATTTTAGGTTTCTTAAATCTACATTTCAACCTCCTGCCAATATGCATGTCACAGCTTTTCAACAGGCTGTACTTAGGGACCTACATTTTCCACCTTATGGCTACAATATTCTTCCAGATAACATTCAGCAGACTGAAAGACAGGCACTTGAGGAATTAAGAAATAACAATGATATTGCAATTGTTAAGGCTGATAAAGGTGGGGCAGTAGTTGTTTTGGATATGGATTACTACACACACGAAGGATTACGACAGTTATCTGACAACAAATGTTATATGAAAATGGACATTGATCCGACCACTACTTTCAAAATGGAGATTGATGAGTTTCTGAGTAGTGCAGTTGAGAATGGTATTTTGTCCAACACTATTGTTAAACATTTGACAGTAAAGGATCCTAACAAACAGATACTTTACTTACTGCCGAAAATACATAAATCCTTGACCTCCCCACCTGGCCGTCCTATTGTGTCTGGTTATGGTTCTTTAACTGAACCACTTTCAGCTTTCTTGACAGAATATTTAAAACCATTGCTTATTCACGTAAGAGCTAGAATCAAGGATACCACACAATTTTTACAAATCATAGCAGAGACGGAACTTGAACCCAATTGGCTACTTTGCACATTGGATGTAAAATCATTATACACCAGCATCCCTCATTGGGCAGGTCTCCAAGCATTACAATACTGGCTTGAAAAATCAAATCTATATCGATCGGGATTTAATTCACTTTTGATCTGCATGTGTGAGCATGTCTTGAATAAAAACGTATTCTTTTTTCAAGGTGAATGCTATTGGCAGTTACAAGGCACTGCTATGGGGGCATCTTTTGCCCCTATATATGCAGATTTGTTCATGGCCTACTTGGAGGAATACCTAATTTATGATACATCTCACAATATTTACATTGTAGAAATGGACATCTGGCGCAGATATCTTGATGATTGTTGGATGGTGTGGCGGATGCGGAATATCTCAAAGAATTTGTGGATTATCTTAATAGCAATCTTTGGGGCATTGAATTCACTATCAATAGCAGCAGGTCCAATATTGAATTTTTGGATGTTAATGTATATAGGAAGCCTGATAACACACTAGGCACTAAAATATACAGGAAATATCCTGAATACAATACATTGCTACATGCCTCAAGCATGCATCCCCGCCACACTGTCCGGAACATCCCTAAATCTCAATTTTGCCGTATCAAAAGAATTAATTCCAGTCAGGAGGATTATGAGATAGCCAGTTCGGATCTTGCAAATAGATTCTATGATAGAAGGTATTCTGTTTTTGATATTAAATCTGCAAAATATTGGTCTGACAAACAAACTAGGGACCAGCTTTTACAATACCAGGACCATCAGAAAAACAAAAAAGGTGATGAGGTCTTGAGACTGGTTACTACATATGGCAGGAATAATCAGATTATCAGAGGAGTGGTGGACAGAAATTGGAATATCTTGATGGCTAATGATATTCTTAGACAACATCTTGGGACACGTTGTCAATTTTCCTATAGAAAGGGCAAAACTTTAAGTTCCATGTTTTCACATTTCAAACATCATGGTAGTGGAGGGGCACGGTACAAACAGCTCACGATCATGGGCAAAGAACTGATAGGCACCTTTCCTTGTGGACATTGTATGTCCTGTTTGGATATCAACAAAACTAAATCTTTTAGCAGCGCCAATACTAGTAAGGTTTATGACCTTAAATTTTTTGGGAACTGTTCAATGAGTTGGGTGATATATCTTGCCACTTGTCAATGTTCTGCATTTTATGTGGGCAAGACTTCTCGGCCTCTCAAAATTAGAATTGGGGAACACAGGAGTAACATTAGAAACAAGAAAACAACTAATGCTCTCTACCTACATACAGTCAAACATCCCACGGCAAAATTTAAGTTCACTATTATTGATCGGATTGTTGGTGATAGGAGTCATCAACAAGGTTGGGAAAACATTTTGACACAAAAAGAGAAATATTGGATTGTACATCTGGGTGCATTATTTCCCCCGGGCATTAATGACCACCTATAGCATATTCATATTGATACATATCTTTCAACTCTTAAGATATATATGATCCTGTATAAAACCACTATAAAAATATATATATGTTGTACTGATGTAGGCCATTCATATTATTCTTGCTGATCATCAAACATATAAATAATCTTTTTGTTTCATACATATATGATCTGACACTGGTCATTTTGTCAGATTGATGTTCCTTAACATCATATTCAGTCAGTTTTTTTATTTAGGTATGTTTTTTATTTAGGCATGTTACTATGAAGGGTTTTTTTCATATACTATTTTTATTTGTTTATGTATGTTTATGATTTGGTTCTTTTTGAATGTGTTTGCACATTATTTTGTGTCTTCACAGACCAGAAGATCACTATCTGGGGTGCTGGTTTCATTCAGTCTAATAGGTTGCATTTTGATTGGATGATTGGTTTGACTGATACTATAAATTATATCAGGTGCTGTTGTTGGCTTTTTATTCATTTTTCTTTGCTCCACTGAAGAAGGGGAACCGAAACCGGTTTGGAGCAGGATATATTTTTATATACTATGTGTACTTTATCAATAAAATATTTTTGGAACATCACTTGCTGGCCGTTGTGTGGTTTGAATAGTTTGGTTGGCCATGCATTGCTCCACGTGAGAGGTTTGGTGTGCTTGTTAAAACATAGACCCCAGTAATCTCAACAGTTACTGTTAATATTCTGAAATAGCAGTTGAATTCAAAGTAAATTCATCATAGATCATGTATTACCAGAAAACAAAAACTTTCTTGATCTTCAGTAAAGTACAGTTGTGTACCTACCATAAATGTTATTCTGCTGGCAGGCTACCCACAGTCGGCCAGAATTCCAAAGTCTAGGTCCGGCGTCGGTTGCTGTCACCTCTTCCCTGACGTCAGAGCGCCATGGGTATAAAAGATGCAGTCGACGCCATTTTCTTCAGTTTTTCATGCCCCAGATGTCAGGTGCCCCCAAATTGGTAGGCTGAAAAATAAGCCAATAAAAATGCATGCAGAAAAATAACATTTCCTTCATCTACAAGCAAATACATCAAATAGGTTGCATAGCATAGAGAAGTGCAGATAAGTCCCAGCAAAGAAAAGGGGGATGGTGGGTGGGTAACCTGGACTGCAACAGTGAATACACTCGAACATCTACATTTATGGTAGGTACACAACTGCACTATGTTCATCGTGTTTCACTGTTGCAGTCATTACTCTTGGGTTGAATCCCAAAGCTGAGGAAGGGTGGCTGGAGCTAAATAGGATTAGGAGAGGCTATGAGGCCCTGCAGGACTGCAGTGGCAAAGCCTGCTCTGGACTTAAGAGTAAAGAGGTAAATGGGAGTGCTTTGTGCAGGTGTGCACTGAACTCCATGTTGCAGCCTCTAAGATATCTTTGGTTGGTACACCTCTGATGAAGGCTGCTGAAGTGGCTGCTGCTCTGGTGGAATGAGGCCTAATGCCCTTAGGCACTGATTTGCCATGTTGAAAATAGCAGAAACGGATGCAATGGCCTATCCATTTAGAAATATTCTGTTTTGAGATAGCCTTTCCTTGTGATCCTGCAGCATATGACACTAAAAGTTGCTCAGTCTTTCGAAAGCTTTAGTTCTGTCCAAGAAGAAGCGTAACTGCCTGTGTATGTCCAAAGAGTGCAGGATTTTCTCACTCTTGTTCTGTGGATTAGGATAAAAGGTTTGCAAGTGAATGGTTTGGTTAAGGGCCACACTGGACACCACCTTATGCATAAATGTAGGGTTTGTCCTCAAAGAAACCCTGTCTGGATGAAAAATGATGAAAGGTTCCACAGCCGTGAGTGCTTGTAACTCCAAGATTCGCCTTGCAGAGGCTATTGCGAGGAGCAAAGCTGTTTTCCAGGATAAGAATTTTATATCTGCTCTTGATTCTGGCTCAAAAGGAGGCAGTGTGAGTTTTTCCAAAACATAATTGAGGTCCCAGGCTGGAATTGGTGCTCTCCTTGGAGGCCTAATGTTATTGGCCCCTCTGAGGTACTGCCTTATTAAAGTATGAGAAAAGATAGGTGGTTCAGTATTGTAATGGGCTGAAATGGCAGAGGCATGAATCTTAATTGATGAGAATGAAAGGTCTTTGTTCAGCATCTCAGTTAGGTATTGTAAAATCTGAGGGATATTTGGTACACACATGTCAATGCCTTGTTCCTGGTTCCAAGCACAGAATCTCTTCCATTTTTCTGCATAAGATTTTCTGGTGCTGGGCCTCCTGGCTGTACTGAATGGCTACATTATCCGCCATACTGCCAGATTTAAGGTCCTGAGTTGGATGTGCAGGATCTGATTGTTTTGTTGGGTCAGCAAGTGAAAAGTTTGAGGCAATATCCATGCTGGACCTTGAGACAAGCTCTTTAGGATTGGGTACCAGTGCTGGCGTGGCCAGTCTGGTGCAATCAGTATCATTTTTGGCTTCTCTTGTCTGACCTTTAGGAGTACCCTGGGAAGGAGAGGCAGTAGGGGAAAAGCATATACCGTTAGATTTTTCTAGTTGAAGGATAGGGCGTCCACTTTCCATGCTTGCTTGTGATAAATCCTTGTGCAAAATCTCTGTAAATGGCAGTTGTGAGGGGAGGCAAATAGATCTATGTCTGGGCATCCCCATTTCCTTATTATCATGCTGAAGACTTGTGGATCCAGTTTCCATTCGTGGGGATCCATTAGGTTTCTGCTTAGTTCGTTTGCCAGAGTATTTGTTTTTCCTTGCAGGAATTGTACTTGCAGGTGAATTTGAAAAGCCAGTGCTGTGTCCCATAAGGTCATTGCTTGTCTGCATAGGGGGTAGGAATGTGTACCTCCCTGCTTGTTTATGTACCACATGACCGTAGTGTTGTCTGTCTTTATCAGTAACTGTCCTGGATGAAGCAGGTCCTTGAAAGCTGGCAGGGCATTTTGAACAGCTAGCATCTCTTTTTGATTGATGTGAAGATGCATCTGGTTTGCAGGCCATGTGCCCTGAATACATTTTCCTGCCATATGGGGCTCCCAGGCATAATCTGATGCATCCGTTGTCAGTGTCTGTCTGGCTGTGGGTAAACTGAATGGCAGACCCTTGTTGTGGTGACAGGCTTCTGCCTACAATCGAAACTCCTGTTGTAGGCAGGGAATGAATGCAATTATTGTCTCCAGGCTGTGGCAATGCGGAGTCCAAACACTTTTTAGGTACCATTGTAGTTTCCTCATATGCAGTCTGGCATATGGAATTAGTAGAATGCAAGATGCCATGAAACCCAAGGCCTGCAGGACTTTCCTTGCAGATAATTTCTTGAAGTAAGTAGTCAGATGCTTTTGTTTGTCTGGCGTGAGATAAGCCATCTGGGCAGTTGTATGTAAGCTTGCACCCAGGAATATTATCTCTTGAGAGGGCAGTAGTTTTGATTTATTTTCGTATACTGTGTACCCTAGGCCAATTAGTAATATTTTTACAAACGGCAGATGCTTCAGAAGAATGTCTTTGTTCTCTGCTTGAATTAGGCAGTCGTACAAGTAGGGATAAATTTGAATTCCTTTTTGTCTGCAAAATGCTATTACTGGTGCCAGGCATTTTGTGAAGACCCTGGGTGCAGTAGATAAGCCAAAGGGCAGTGGAGAGAATTGGTAATGCATTGAGCCAGCTATGAATCTGAGGTATCTTCTGCAAGATTGTCTGATTGGGACATACAGGTATGCCTCTTTTAGGTCCAAAGTTATGAGCCAAGCCTTCTTGCCCAGCATGGGCAGTAGCTGCTGTAGAGTCAACATCTTGAATTTTGGAACTTCCAGAAATGTATTTAAAATTGACAGGTCCAGTATTGGTCTCCAGGTTTTGTCCTTTCTGGGTACTAGAAAAAGTCTGGAGTAAAATCCTTGCCCCTGCTCTTGTTGTGGTACTTGCTGAATGGCCCTCATGTCCATGAGGGCTGTAATTTGTTTTTGTGCCTCTGCCCATTGATTGTGCAGCAGGTCTGGCATACCTTTTGACCTTGGTAGGGTGTGAAAATGGAATCTGTAGCCTTGGGACACTATGTTCAGGAACCATTTGTCTTGGGTAACCATTTGCCAATTTGATGGAAAAAGTGCTAGTTTCCCCCCTAAGGGAGCTGCCAAATGAAAAGTGCTTGGATCTGGTAGAGGAAAGTCATTGGAACTGTTTCCTGTAAGGTTGTGATTTGTCTTCTCCGCTTTTGGAGGTAGGAGCACCCCATTGTTTAGGCCTGTATGAGCCTTGGGGCTGAGATCTGCCTCTGGGACGCCTGTATCTGCCTCTTTGTGGTCTGTCTGACACTGGAAAGGACCAATTTTTAGTGGGCCAGTTCCTGCTAAACCTGGGTGGCTGCACCTGTAAGAAATCCTTGACTGTCTGCATGGATTTTGCTTTATCCTCCATTTTTTTCAACACCTCTTCTGCTTTAGTACCAAACAAAGTATCATGCTGTAATAGTGCATCTAATAATTTTGCTTTAACAGGATCAGGCAGATTCTGTTCCTTTAACCAAGCATGCCTTCTAATGACAGAACCTGTAACAGCGGCTCTGCAAAAGGCCTCCAGTGAATCATAATCACATTGCAAAGTATGCTTTCCCACTTGTTCATCTGCATGCAATAAATCCTGCAATTCTTTGTTCTCTGAACCTTCAGTATTTGTCAACAATTTCTGTTTAAGCAGTGACATGAAATATTGCTGATATTTAAGCATATGAAACTGACAATTTAAAGCCCTTACAGCCAGGGTAGCAGAAGTGTAGACTTTTCCCCCCATCTGTCTAGAGCCCTAGAATCCCTATCAGAGGGGACAGGGTTTTTTGCAGTGGAAGCTTTAACCCCTTTGGGACCCTGAGATATAGTTTCTGGGTCAGCAGTGGGGTTTTTATATAGGAATTTATGAGAATCCGGGACCCTGTAGTACCTGTCTGGCTTAGCAGGTGCAGGGGGTAAAAAGTCAGGGGACAGGCCGGACTCTAGGAATGGATTCTTCAGCATCAGAATCCTCATAGGGAAGCATGGAGTAATCCTGTTCAGAAGAGGAATCAGAGGAAATAGAAACCTGATCAGAAGAATCATAGTCTGTCTCTTGCCTAAGCCTCTTATCAGGAGGGGAATGGGAGCCCCTGATCAAACTAATTAGGTCTTCGGCCATTTTGAGCATCTGTTTTTCAGGCATGGAAGTCTGAGAAGGAGAATGCTGTACTTGTTTCTTTGTCTTTAGAGCTGCTTTAGTCTTTGTCTTTGAAGCTGAAGATGGCTTAATATATGGTTGTGTAGGTCTGAAGACACCCTCAGAAGCCGATGCCTGCTCAGCGGCTCCGAACCCATCTGAGGGAATGATTTCCGAGTGTCCAATACCTTGAGTTTCCACAGGCCCAGTCGGCTCCACGTGGGAGTCAGAAGCGGCCTGTGGCTCTGAGGTAGTGGGCGCCAGGGGCTGCAAAAGCGCCTCACTGAGAACCGGCGAACCAGCGACTGGCCTAGCAGAGGCTTTGTCATCAGTTTTGGACCTCGGATGCCTATCCTTTTCCTTGTCCTTGCGTTTTTTGTAAACTCCAGTTGTCGGCTGGTCCAACGGCATTATATAATTAAATCTTCGGCCAAAGTAATGAAATGCAAAATCGAAGCGACGCTTGATAGTGCGTTGGTTAAATCTAGCACAAAACCAACAGCTAGCAACTTTGTGATCTGGGCCTAGGCAAGGAATACAGTAAGAGTGAAAATCCTTATGAGGTATTTGCTTCCCACAAGAAATACAATTGTTAACTTTTTCTGACATCGGACTGGAGCAAGAAAAAAGTTTCCCCAATGGGGTACTTAGCTTTAATGAAGACTTTGGTTCTGAAATTCGGATTTGAAAATCTCAGGAGTCGGCCGACCGGCACTTGCGAACTGCTTTTGCTTCAGGGCACCACACGTTCAGGGCACCACGCGGCAAGAAATACTGAAGAAAATGGCATCGGCTGCATCTTTTATATCCCTGGCGCTCTGACGTCAGGGAAGAGGCAACAGCAACAGACGCCGGACCTGGACTTTGGAATTCTGGCCGACTGAGGGTAGCCTGCCAGCAGGATAACCCAAGAGTAATGACTGCAACAGTGTAACATGATGTACATCTTTAATATCCACTGTTAGTTGCTCAAAAGGAAAAGTTAGGTACTATTGTGTCTCATAAAACCAATATACGGGTTCATACCACTGACTGTCAGATTGAACAACTGAATTAACTTTTTGAATTAACTTAGTCTCCATTGCTCTTTCCAAAGGTATGTGGAAATGTCCTTCAAGGACCTGTCATATGTGATGCAGAATGATCAGATTGAGAAAAGTGAGATGACACTGGCTTGTCAGTCTTTTTATCTGTAACTGTCCATCTACTGGCACTTATCCTGTAACTGGCTTGTCTCTTCTATGTAATCCATCTCTGAACATTTCCTGCATTTGATTTGATAAACCATGTTTTGTAAGTGCACGTAAATGAAACCCATACTTTGAAACTTCTGTTTTATGAAATGGTTTAGATGGAGGTAGTACAAATCATGTGACATATTTTGCATCTTGGATGGTTGTAGGGTTTTGTGCCATTCTGTACTATGTTCTGCTTTGGTCTGTGTGTGTGTCTGACAAGAAGACTCTTTAGATTTGTTATTGTTTAAATGACAGCAGTGGAAGTGCTTGAAAAATGTCTCTCAAACTTGTCATCATCTCTGAACATTGATAGGTTGGAGGTCACTTACGATTCTGTACAGTTTTTAAGTTCTGGATGATAAGTTGTCATTAGTGGAATTCTGTCACAGGGGTTCCTCTCTTTTTACTGAAGCACCTGTTCTTTTGGTAGCTGTACTGCTCTGTCTATAGCTGTCAAACTCCCTGGCAGAGTGACCGTGAACAAGCATGGCATCTTTCAACTGTGCCAACTGTCTCTCTTTCTGTCTCACTGGAACAAATGCAGTGATATGAAACTGCTTGACTGTAATTAATTGACATCCTTGTCTGGCTGGGACGATTACTGCTACTGTGCAGATACATAGGTCTGTCAGTTGGTTTCTTGTACACACATGTCTGTAATGTCCCATTTTGTATGGTAATCTTAGTTTCAAGGAAGGTTACACTTGTGACATAGGCGCACATATATTAATATAAAAGAAAACAAAACATATCAACGTTTTTTTTTTCATTTACATACACTATAAACACTTAAAACATAAGCATACATACATTAATAGAAATGAATACGAACCATATTAACATTTTTCATTAAAATACATTATAAATGATATGCTTTCTTTCTTTACAATAACTCCCATTTTAGTCCAACATTACATAAATTGCTCATTTCCTGTCTTCCTTTAAACTTTACTCCTTATCTTGAACATTATTTTGCATGTATTCCATCCACAACCCCTTTTTTCTTCAACAGTGACAACTGACTACAGCCAAGATTCACACCCTGTTGCGATTCTTATTCCATAACACTCACATGAATGCACACTCACACCTATGGTGAATTTAGAGTGTCCAATCCACCTCATGCATGTCCTTGGAGTGTGGGAGGAAACTGAGTATCTGGGGAAAACCCATGCAAACACAGAGAGAGCATGAAGACTCCACACAGAAGTCACCCCAGCTGAGAATCAAAGCAGAAAACTTCTTGCTTTGAGATAGCAACACTATCTGTTGCACCACCGTGCCATCCTTATTTTGCATGTATTGCTCCCACAAATTCCATTTCTAAGCAATCTGCTTCCTGTCTCTCCTAAAGATTTGACCTTCAGTTCTTTCACTCTATTTTACAATATTCAACACTTCAAATATAGTTGGTTTAGATTTTAATTTCCATTTTCTAGTAATTGCTTATTTGGTAGCCACCAGAATTAAACTTAACAAGGCCTTAGCATATCAAGGCAATTCAGATTCTATGATACAGCTCAACATAATCATTTCTTTGGTTACAGCCATTTGGTCACCCTTTACCTGTGTACTCTGTACAGAATTTTTAAAATCTGCCAGATCATTACAATCCCAAAACTTATGTTCCCAGTTATCTCTTTCTTCCCTATCACACCTCCAACATTTGCAATCTACCTGGAGGAAAAATTCTTTGATATCTGCTTAGG
This sequence comes from Protopterus annectens, assembly GCF_019279795.1. Taxonomy (NCBI): domain Eukaryota; kingdom Metazoa; phylum Chordata; order Ceratodontiformes; family Protopteridae; genus Protopterus; species Protopterus annectens. The sequence goes on along the minus strand of NC_056726.1, from coordinate 133,365,636 downwards.
GTATAAGAATACTTGTGCAAATACTTCCAAGCAAAAATCCTAAGCCTTCTAGACTTTTTTACATATCTAGGAGCCATACATATGTTCTCCCCTTTTCCCTTGTAAATTGCTTAACCTGCTTTTCTTCCCACTCTTTTCTGACCTCATCTGATTCATTCTTATAGTTATTGCGCAATATTTTATATGCCCTCCTAATTATCCCTTTTGTAACAGGTTTAGATTCAGCTAAAAACTCTACCACATCAGGTCTTTCACTTAGGATTCCCCTGTCCCTTTCTCTTTGCCTGTGCTCTGATATCAGTCCCTGGTTGGGAAGACAGTGACTAGCCTACAGTCCAAATGTCTTCTTGGCTTTATCTCACTCTATTATTGTTCCCTCTCTAGTTACTTGCTCCCAATAATTCAGTTATTTTACCAATTTTCTCCAGTAAATTTCATCCCCCTCTTGCCTATCTTCTGTACACCTTACTTGCAGTCATCCCCATAAACAAAATCTTGTTTCTCCATTCTAATGTTGGCTTACTTTTTAGAATGCCTTCTGCTTTTTTATGAATATTCTGTATGGTTGTTACTATTTTCCTTAAGGATCTGCATCCAAAATCCCACTCTCTTCTTATTTCTCGAATTATCCCCTGCTTCATCATCACCCCTTTCCACTATGAATAATACTTTTCTCCTTGTCTTTTATGTATGAGCTTTAATTCTGAGGCTCTAAAATATCCTTTCAAATCAGATAATACTAAAGCATGTTTTTCTATTGGAAGGACCAGCTTAACTTTCTCCTCTTCTCCTCTGACCCACCAACGACAGGGAGAATTTTCTTACATTCTGCTTTCCTCTGAATCATTATTAGTCTATTAATATTGTCAAATGTTGATTCCCCTCCACAAAACCACACTAATCCATATGTATGAATTTTGGCAACACTTTTGATATTCTTTCACCTGTATAGACATAACCACTTTATAATCATGGTTTAAAGTTGAAATGGATCTATATGGATGTACACGAAGCTGAGTTTGATGGGTCTTTACCATATTTAGGTATTATAGCCACCACATCTTTCTTACAAGCTGTCAGTGCTTCTTCACCTTTTAAAATACAGTTAAAATATTCCAGTCCAGTCCTTGATCATGTTCTTCCCTCCTACTTCCAAACTTCCACAGGAATACCATCTGTTCCTAGACATTTTCCAGAAGATTGATTATGCATCACCAATATCTCATCTCCTCCTGTCTTAACTCTTAATTGTTGAGTTTCATGTACCTCTACTTTGGCATAAATAAGTCTTCCATAAACATTTCCATTTTTGCTGTTTCCTGATTTCCACATGTGTCTATCTGCTTTAAACACATTTTTATGAACAATTCCAAAATACCTGTAATACCTCTACAGGATCTCTGGTTATTTTTCTTGTTATAGGCTCCCTAAGTTTGATGCTGCTTCTTTCTACTTTCTGCTGCCTAAATAATTGTGCTAAAAGTTTATGTGCTCTAGAGTTATTAACATAAATAGTTACTTAATGGCAATCTTTATAAAAGTATGCATATTATCCATATTCTGATTTATTTTCTCTTTAGCACTCTGTTGCACCTCTTCTTCTTCTGTGAGATTCCCCTTAATCTGCAATACTTTAACCTTTGTCAGCCCCTTTGCATGACTACATCTTAACCACATCTCTTGCTAACATTTTTAACTCCATTTTCATTTTATCCCAGTCACTGGCTATAACATCTGAAGCAATTTCTGTTTTCCCTAACATCTGAAGAAATTTTTGTTTTCCCTAAATAACTCTTGAATAATTTCCACTACCCATTCCTTAAATTTCTCTCCTTTTAACAGATATGTGGGAAAGTGCCAGTGTCTCATTTTTACTTCATTACATTTTTATCTTAGTTTTTACTAGTGCATAATCTGAAATAGTCATTAGATGTGTGTCAAAGCTTTCAATTAAATGCTCATATTCCTGTGAAATATAATTTATATCTAGTCTAGCCCAGTAATTGTACCTTAGGGAATAACATGCAAATTCTGTCCGAATTCCTGCTACTCAAGTCACAACTTCCATGCCAAATATTTTCATACATTTCTTCAGAAATCTACCTACTTTTGTTATATTTTGTCTTCTAGCTTCCCATGATACATCCTGCTTGTTGCAAGTTCCAATCCCCACCTATAAGTAATATTCCTTGTTGAAAGATGATTATTTCTCCCAAAATTTTTCTTAAGGTCCATAATAATAGCAGTTTTTGATGGACTATAAGTACATGCCAGTGCAATCATCCTCATTTGCCAATAACCCCTTGCTACCACAAATCTACCATTATTGTCTTTTTTCTCTTCTGTCACTATTGCAGACCCTCTAGCAATTAATACACTTACTCCCATTTTCCTTTGTCTCTGATATTCTGCTGAATAGCCATCCTTAAATCATTACTTTGTCAAATCCACATGCTTATTTCCAAATGTGTCTCTTGCAACACTGCTACTTGTACTCTGCAATGAAATTTTCAAATTCGATACTCTTTCCTTTTTGTCTATACCTGTAATATTACTTATGTTCCACGATAATATGGATATTGTAGCCATTATGCTAAAAAGCTATTTTATATATATATATATATATATATATATATATATATATATATATATATATATATATCGTACATTTTTTAAACGTGCATTTCCAACTTTTGTGTTAAATGCACACACTAATGTTTGGTGAGATTACTTTTTTATGCAGTTGTTTCTTCTCATCTCCATTTGAACCTATGACACATTTTCAAGACTTTATGTTTTAATGAAACCCTCAAACAAAAAAAAAAAACCTACATACATTTTCAGAACTCCCCCATAGCCTGTTAACTTAAACACACAAAACTATATACATCTTCAAAAATAATGAAGTTTAACTCTCCAGATAGAAACAGTTGCCCCACATCAACAACTGTACCCACAGGCATTACCTCACTTAAAATTAAGGTCACCCATGCTAAAGCGCATGTTACAGCCTGTGTTCCCACTTATACTGATCAGTGTGTGTTCTGTTTTTTATTTCTAGTCTCATCCCATATGTGAAAAATAGCTTGTATGCTTTCAGAAAACATTAACTTTAAGCCCTAAGAAAAGGTGCACTGTCTACCTCTAAACAAAACTAAATTGTATATATTCTATTAAATGCATTGAAATATTAAAGCTGCTATGGAAGCTGCTATCTCTTACTCACTTGCAATAATTTCAATCTTTATTTTTCACTAAACTGCTTGCCCTTGTACCTTTTTGGCAAAGGCTGCTCAGAACTCTAAAGATTAGTTGCTTGCACCTGCAGACAGCTTGTCATTATGGAAACGTAGCTAACAATGACAAAAAAAAGCTAACAACTCTGAAGATGCATGAAATAATTTTGTCAGTTTCACTCAGAACAGAATGTATAACTGCCTTCAGCTGCAGATTTCTTGACTTTCAATGAACATTTGCTAATGAAAAAAAGCACAAGCTAACATCATTACAGATGCATGAAACCTAGAATTTGTCATGGTTTTCATCATTTTGTGTTAATTTTCAAGCCTACTTGCTTACAAAAAAACACCTGTATGTAGATTAAGCCAGGGGGATTAATCTAGACATTCACCCTTATAAAAATAAGAGAAAATATCTTAATTATACATATATTATAATCGGTGCACTTTTACACTCCACACCCATACCAGCATCAGCCCAAATCACAGCAAATTAACTTAAACTTGCTTTTGTCCAGCCTTTCTTCTTGTGTTACACTATAAAACCTATATTTCTTACAACTAAAACATCTTTTTAGCTTTAATATCATAACACACACAACAATCACTGAAAACACTCCTTCCACATTTAAAATACCACTGACTACATACTACACAAAACTGCTTTACTACATAACATCTAGTTTATATCATGGCATGTTCTCTACAAATACTATGAAGAATAAAAATTGTTTTACTTACAGTTACTTTCTTTCCTTTTAGTGACCTTCTAATCATTAATGACAAAGTGGGGTACAGGTTTTACAGTGCACCCAGAGGTTTAACAAAGTAAATAAAAGTGCAATCCTCCTCTGCCACTTTTTCTTGCAAAGCAATATTTCACAAATGTGATCTATGTTTTACAATCTCACATTTATTCACCAATTTCAGTATTGCTGGTCAAGATCCTGTTCATCTCCATCTTCCAACACAAGACTCTAGTTTAATTCCAAGGTACTCCTGGTCCTTCTAGTAAACTCTTATGCTTTTTTTTCTCTCTCAAACATTTTCTTTTGGAACATTGGAAAAGGTTTCACTGCCAAAGTCTCTCTATGAGCTTTACTGTCAGAAGAATGAGAAGCACAGTCCCCTTCTGTTTGATGGCTCACTTTTTGTTGGAAACTGGAACTGGCATGTCTGCAATTTACCTGAAGGTTAAGCTTGCAGTATGCATGTATGTGTGTGCGTGTGCGTGTGCGTGTGTGTGTGTGTGTGTGTGTGTGTGCGCAAGTGAGTGTGCGTGAAAAATCAACAGTATTTATCTGTGGACAAACACAATATTGTGGGCACATGCATAATTCTTTTGGGTAACAATAAAAAGTTAAAAGTCATTATCTTTCAAAAATAAGGCATAAAATGTATCACAGAACATCTAGACCAATAGATCTTCTGGGGACCAGGCAGCCAACACGCCTCAGACTGTAAAATTTGATTTTGACATGTTTAGTAGTGGCCACAGCTTTAAACTACACTTAGTCTAAAACTGGCCCTGCTCAAAGTTGTGCAGATAAGGTTGCTGTAGCTGGTGTGAGAGTCTGTGAACAGTTTGGTCATTATTTCTTTAATTTTCTTCACAATCAAACATCAGAAAGTGTGGACAGAAGGTCACTGTAGCTTAGGTGGGGTTGGGGGACAATGTGGCCATTATTTCTTTAACTTTAATCACAAGACCATGTCAGCTTGTCTTGGGTCTAAAGACAGTGTGGTTATTACTTATTTAATTGTCCTCACAACTAAACCTCACAGGTGTGCACAGTAGATCACCTTAGTGTGTCAAGTTAGAATATACTACTGTAACTGTTATTGATTTCACTTTCCTTCAGTAAAACATCAGACATTAATTCAGGTGGCTACATTTTGGGTCTACCTCTCAACTTCTTTGCTCATGAATTCTAGAAAAGTCAAAAATAATGGGAATCAGTTTCCCAAAAGTCAAGGACAATTTTTAAAAACTTCCCTAAAGTTAACAGAGTGACAGGTTTTGCATCCCCATGCAATTAAAAAAAAGAAGTATGAAACTCAAATAATTATCATTAGTGACTGACTGTAATCCTCAGTGATTTTTCAGAAAAGAGAAAGTTTTATGTGGGACTGTGCAAAAATATGACAAAAAATCATGAATGTCCTGTGCAGTCAAGAACAGTTGAGAACTATGCTTTGGTGGGTAGGAGTAAGGAAACATGTTTTTTATATACATCTGACAAGAACAGGTTGAAATATGTTACTATGTTTTATTTGTTCTTTCATTTTCTTCCCAGTCTGATATTAAAGGAATACACAGAAGGTGGTTGTCTTTTTGGGACTGGGCTAAAGAAGCATCCTGTGTATATGTGTACCAGCATGTCCTCGAAATGTATAACTGTGGCCATTTGTGTCTTCACTTTTAGCTTAATCTAACAACTGTGACATTTTTTGGGTAGGAGGTAGGCACTATTGCCACATATGATTTATACAGGTCTGCTTCAGTAGACCAAAATCCCACTTACCTGGCTTTTAAAATACTGATACGACAAAGCCGAAAATCCATGAGATCAACATCCTGGAACACTGACATTTCACTCCAGGTAAGTAACTGCTTGGCCACCATGGTCAACTTTACCCCTTACCCCCGCAGTAGTGCAATCTCGGAGTTGGTATATTTAGCCAAGAGGGTGTGGGGGCAAAGCCCACCACATGGTTGGGTTTAGTTTGCTTCGGTTTTAATTTGTTTTTCAGGTTGGTCTAGTGGTTACTTACCTGGAGTTGAAAGTCGGCATTCCGGGTGGTCGGTCTTCTGCACTGTCGGCTTTGTTGTCTCGGTTATATGAAAGGTAAGTGGAATTTTAGGTTTTTGAAGTAGACTTGATTCATGCATCTTTGCAAGCATTTATCTTCTCAGTTTATTGTGAGCTATTGTTTTGTCAGCTTTGAACATTAAGCCTTCGATCATGCAACTTATGCCTTCAATAAAAGGAAAAAAAGACTGAATTTCTTTCTCACTAGGCTCAAGGAAAAAGCTTTAAAATTTATCTCAAGAGCATCTATAATGCCATACCTTCTAGTGGTCCAGTGATACAGTTATTCCCTCTGTAGTTATTATATTGCATTCGTGGCCATCTAGGGGTTGTTAAAAGGACACTAGAAAAAGCAAAACGGAACAGTTGAAGTGAATTTATTTTCTTCTTCATGATTTTTATTTAGGCCATCACTGAATGAAAAGGTTGGAAAAGTTCTAAGAAGCACCTCAGAGCATCTAGAACCTCATCATTTCTGGCTACACATCAGTCCACAGGCTCCCCAACATAATTCAGTTATTTCTTTCACAGTTTATAGTATGCTGAACAGGTATAGGAAAAAGTTGAAGAGTTAAGACAAAATGTGAGAAAAGTAAGAAAAAAGCCTTGGCCATTTACAATCTGTTGAAAGGGTACAGGAAAAAGCTGAAGAGTTAAGACAAAATGTGAGAAAAGTAATTTGTATGCTGTGAACAAACATGGAGCAATGTGGGATGCACACAGGGGTGGAGGGATAGTTGTGGGGTGGTGAAAAAGTCCTTTGTTTATGGCTGCACTTCACCTAAGGCTGTCTCAGACTGTTAAAGTATTCCCTCTCTCTATGTCAACAATGTAGCCGTGGTGGATCACCTCAGTACTGCTGAGGAACTCAGAACTGATATTTATTTATTTTATTTATTTCTATTTGTGACCGGGAGTGTCCAACTGGACGTAGGTCCATATTCAGCGGAGGCCCGGGGAGAAAAGCTCCACAGTTAAAATAAACAGACAGTAGTTACATTGGATTACATAGCGATTAACAATTTACATAGCAATTAATTACAACATATTTACAGATGAAGAACATAGTACATCAGTAGACAACTAGAATCTTTACCTGTGAAGTACATAACAGACATTAACAAATGTTACAATAAGAAGTTCCTGCTGTATAATAAGTACTAGGCTTATGAGCATCTGAGCTTGCTATAATCAAGGTAGTTAGTGGAGTGGAAAGAAAGGTAGTGGTTGGATGGGGTGGATGATATTATGGGAGTTGCAAGGGCAATGCCAGCATGTTTTTAGGTGCGCTTTTAGTAAAGTTTTGAAGTGAGTGCATGATGGTACGGAGGTAATTGTGGGTGGGAGGGAGTTCCATAATTTGGCTATGGTGCAAGAGAATAGTGCTTCACCAGCAGAGTTACTGGCTTTAGTGATCTGCAAGTGATTTTTGTTGCTGGATCTTAGTGGTCTGGTGGTGCGATAGGGTTGGCGTAGATTCTGGAGGGATGGGACATTTAATGGATGGTTTACTAGTTTGTGGGTGAGTGAGAGTTGATACCATTGAAGGAGGTGAGGGAGTTCAAGCCAGCCCAGTTTAGCAAGTGAGAGACAGTGGTGACTATGGTAGGATGCCCCTGTGGCAAATTTGGTGATTTTGTTGTAGCAGGTCTCTAGCTTGTTTAGATTGCATTGCCTTAGGTTGGTATATATTGGAGAGGCATAAAGTAGGGTGGAGATAAGGTGGGAATTTGCTATTGAAATCTTTGCTGCTTTGGTGAGAAGTTGCTTATTTCTGTATAATGCTCCTAGTTTTTTGTGGTCTTTTTTTATGGTCATGGATATGTGAATGTCAAATTTTAGTTTATTGTCTATTTCCATTCCTAATAATTTGGTGTGTTCAGTTGGGTATATAGTGGTGTTGTCTTTTGCTGTGATATTAAAGTGAGAGTTGTTTTGAGTATGTTTGGTGGGTTGGAAGATGAGTAGTTTAGTTTTGTTTGTGTTGAGTATTAATTGGGCATCGGATAACCAAGTTTCAACAGAGGAAAAGGCTTCCTGTGTGACATTTTGCAGTTTGGGTAGGGACTGGGCTGAGCAGATGATGGTTGAGTCATCTGCGTATTGTATGAGTGTGCCATGTTTGGTGGCAGAGGCTAGATTATTGGTGAAAACAGAGAAGAGTAGGGGTCCAAGGATGGATCCTTGGGGAACCCCTATGGAGACAGGTAGTTGGGGAGATATGTCATTCTGCCATACAACGGATTGTTGGCGGTCAGACAGGTAACTCTGAAACCAGTTGGTGACTGATTGTGAAAAGGATAGGTTACTGAGGACAGTGATAAGTTGTTTATGTGGGACCATGTCAAATGCTTTAGATAGGTCTAGGAAAGTAGCAGAGGAGAGATAGCCATTGTTTTTATGCTGAAGGATAGTGTTAGTAAAGGAGAGTAAGGCAGTGGTGGTGCTATGGTTTGGTCGGAAACCATGCTGAGTATTGGAAAGGAGGTTGTTAGTAAGGAGGTAGTCTGAGACCTGAGAGTGTATGCATCTCTCTAGTATTTTGGAGAGTGGAGAGAGAATAGCTATGGGGCAGTAATTGGTTAGTTCTGTGGAGGGTCCGCCTTTGTGGAGGGGAATTATATGTGTTACTTTCCACAGTGTAGGAACGTAACTTTCTGACAGAGATCGGTTAATCAAGATGGGTAGGCCAGAGCATCAGCTGCGATTTGTAGGTATTCACTTGGGAGGTTGTCTGCTGCTAATTTGTTGGGCTTAAGTTTAGTTAAGAGTTTTTTTTTTTTATGTTGGAGGTTTTGTCTGCAGCAGTTCTCAGTCTCTCTGTGTGCCTCTGTCTCTAGGATCTGTTGAAATGACTGCTTCAATCGATTGCGTTTTATCAGTCCTGACATTTTTACAGCTCTGTGTGTCTTGAGATAGCTGCCATCTCTCAACACCTGTATAAAAGATCATTTTTGTTTCAATATCATCATTCATAATCAACATATCATCTACTAGTTAGGTGTTAAATATTTATACTGCTCTTTATTATGAAGTAGAGTCATACAAGAAAATGCTTGACATTTGGTGGGAAAACAGTACTGCAGTGTTAGAAATGGGCTACACTGTGAAAAGCAGTGCAGAATGAATCATGTGAACAACTAAAACAATAAACATAACACCTTACAATCTGCAATGGAACTGGTGTTTCAGGTTATATTATTTGGTACTTAGGAAAACCATGTGCACGGCACTAATGAATATACTGTATTAGCATTAATAAATAAAACACTGTAAAAATTAAATCAGTACTTTAAATGATCTCTAGCAGCGATGATACATACAATCACAACAGTTACACGCACTTTCAGTCTGGAGTCTGAAACATGTATCACAAGAAAAAGAAACAGACCTAATTTAGAAAGTTCTAAGAAAAAGTTTGAATTCCAGTTGCTTACACAAGCAACCATAGTCCCCGCCACTGGAGTTGAAAATCTAGATTTACTCTAACTTCTGTAGTATATTTGAACACTATCCCATATGGAAACTAGGCAATCGTATTTTCTGAATGCTGCATTGTACTAAACAAAATAACACTGACTAATTAAGCATGACTTTTTTTTCTATCAATTTCTTTGCAGGAGCTCTTGACCAAAATATGTCACTCATTCTTCAATCCCTGCATAAATGTAATTCTTCTGGGTTTTTTTTTTTTGTTTGTTTGTTTTTTTTTTCATTTGGCATGCTGATTTGATTGCATTTCAGGAGTTAAACACTTATAAGCCAGGATTTGTGGAACTATATACCAATTTCCAGACTGCTGGCAACCCTCCAAAACTATTTTAGCAGTTGGTTACAATGTGCAGTTGTAACAAGTCACATAACCCACTGAACATGTAACAGGTTTATAACATACATTATCTCAAACATTTCAATGACAATTTAGTGCAATATTACACTACAACATATAGCTGCCTATTATATATTTCTCAAAACAGTTCTGAAACACTGTTTATCACACACACACAGTGTCTTCGGATCCCTTTATAGTAGTTTCATGAGACTCAATGCAGTGCCTTAACCTTCATGAAACAGGCTAGGTTGAATAAATCCACCTTAGCGCTGGCTAGCAATTTGTTTTTACTGTGTGTGTGTGTGTGTGTGTGTGTGTGTGTGTGTGTGTGTGTGTGTGTGTGTGTGTGTGTTGTGAAAAAGAAAAAAAATGCTGTTGCACAACATTAAAAAAAAAGCAGCATGGCAATATCAAGTAATTGTATAGGTATGAGGAAGCAAAAAGCAGATGTGTTTGATAACTATTGCTTAAGGTAAAATGTGACTGCAGAAAGGTCAGAAGAGTTTAGCTATGTAATACTTACATATTTATGCATGATCTGTCAGATCAGCTGCCCAAAATGCTTATATAATCAAGAACTGATCTGCTCACTTCCATTTACACATCTTTTCTTTACTTGTTAGAATTGCAACATATCCAAGTGTGAGAACAAGGCAGAATTCAAGTCCTTCACTTTTACTCTGTTAGCCCTACTGCTACACACAGAGGAAAGCAGTAAATGTTCCTTAAGTTGCTACATATCCCTCAACCTCAAAAGAACATGCAAACACAATAGTAGGGCTGGAATGCTTCAAGTTCATGCTACAGCCATATTACACAGAAAACATCATTCCTTCAAAAAAACAGGGCTTTTGCTAACAAAATCTGAAACTCAGTAAGAAGGTACAACTTCTTAACAAAGTTGTCCCATAAAAAGGAATTTAATAAGCATCTTTACAGATGGTAAACTGCCAAGACGTCTGGATAAAATGACTGCCATCCAGAGTAGAATTCCTAAATAGTTTGCATCGTATGCAGTGGCATCTGCAGGGTGTGGGTGATGCAGAGACACACACTGATCCACAGCACACATTAAGCACTAAGCACTGTATGCAAATACTACATAAGAAGGCACAAATGAATTTGTGCAACGAAATAAGGCAGTAAATGATATGCAAATGTTGGTAGTCAAAAACGGTGTCAAGATTCATACTTGAATATGCATCACTGATGTACAATTCTACAAAGACTGACAATATGTGGACGACTCTAGTGCTACTTATCAGCAAAATGTTCGGAGCGGCAGCAGTCCTTGCTCAACAGTACCTGTTTGTTCTCATTGTCCCTAGTGCTGGCCCAGTTGTGTATTGTGGCAGACTGCGGCCACAACACTGAGGGTTATGATTGGGTCTATGATTATAACTATGTTATTATGTGTTTGACACATGACTGCCCAGAAATTCGCCTCGAGAACGAAGCATAAAAGGCAAATCTTGGCATCCATGTCAAGGACACATAATAATCTGTTTTGATAGGTGAGAAGTGATCATAACTCTTGCAGTGCACCGGTCTCCAACCTTTTTTGCACTAAGAACCGGTTTCATGTAAGGAAATTTTCCATGGACCAGCATTGCACACACATAATAATGTGCATAACATTTATTTATTTATGTATTTATTTGACATTTGCTTACCGAGGAGGCCCAACTGGACTAGAAGTCCCATTTTCAGCCAAGACAAGGGAAGAAAATCTCCAAAGTACAATAAAAAGACAATTGGCAATAATTACCAAAAAAAAAGTGTACATTCTGCTTAACAGAATAGCATTGATCTACTATGGTCAGAGTTACGTAAACCTAATGGCAACCTTATTGACTTTCTACGTTTATAACAGCAATATTTAAAATCTGTCCCTATTATTTGGCTCTGATCAGCATACCTCTAAACTGTACTGATTTTTGATTCATTTTCTGGTCTGTTTCTCATAAAATTGTTTTCTGGCAATTCCCTGGGAGATCACAGAGGTTTAAAGTCAGAAGATAAAAGTTTCACACTTCATACCCTTCAGAAAATACATGCTAATGCAAAAAAAGAAGTTATGTACTTACCACAACGTTCCATGTGAGTTGTTCATCTCGCCTTTATTCTTACACATGGGTTCAGAGCCGATCCATCAGCTCCAAGTCTGCCGCTTTACAAGCTGAAGATCTCAGAGTAGCTCGAGACCAGGTCCCTATCCCATGATGCTGTCTGTTCTACCTCAGATCTAGTTTGCTGAACTCAGCATAAACAGGTATAACCCAATAAATACTCCAACCAGAGTAAGAAGTCCCAGAAAAACACCACCAGACCCCAAGTCTACTCGTTCTTCGAGACCCTGGAGGGGGAAGGCGGGTGGAAATGCAAGAATAAAGGCGAGATGAACAACTCACATGGAACATTATGGTAAGTACATAACTTCTTTATGTGAAGTTGTTCAACCTTGCCATTTATTCTTACACATGGGTATCATCCCAAGCACCCTAATCCTGGGTGGCTCAAGGGAGTATATTCCTGAGGACAGTGGAACCAAAGGAAGCCCTGTCCACTTTGTAATGAGTGATAAAGGTATGCGGCTTAGACTAAGTGGCAGCTGCACATATAGTGTCCAGAGGCACTTGAGCCGCATAGGCAGAAGAAGTAGAAACAGCCCTAGTGGAGTGCACCTTCACATCATGCTCTAATGTTTGGTTCGCTGAAGAGTATATAAATTTAATGCAGTCAGTTAACGATTTTGAAAGGGTAACTTTATAGAGACTTGTAGTCCTTTCTTAGTGTTAGCATCAGATACAAAGAGTTGGTCAGATCTTCTGTATTCCTTTGTCCTGTCCAAATAAAATCTCAATTGTCTGTAGACATCAAGTTTATGCAACATGTACTCCAACCTAGAATGATAACTGAAAAATGTTGGAAGTGCGATAGTTTGATTTAGGTTAGTCTCAGAACACACCTTTGGCAGGAATGAAGGATTAGTCCTCAGTGATACTCAGTCCGGATGGAATACCAAATATGGGGGTTTGATAGGAAGGGCTTGAAGCTCAGACACCCTACATGCTGAGGTAATGGCTACCAAAAGGATGGTTTTCCAAGAAAGAAACTTCAACTGACAGGATGATGCAGGCTCAAAGGGGGAAGAATAATACATGACAACACAAAATTTAGATTCCAAGGAGTAAATGGTTGTCTAACAGGCAGCCTAAGTTGAATGGTACCCTTCAAGAAGGCCCTAAATAATCTGTAAGGCATCAAATTAGAACCTTCAGCACCAAGATGAAAGTTCAAAATTGCAGCCAACTGAACGCTAATGGTGGCAGCTGCAGCACCTTCATGAAAGCCAAGCTGTCAGTTTGAGGGAACGAAGGGAGGGATGGAGGGCCCCTGACGAATGTGCCAACAGGTATGGAACTGGGTCCAGAATCCAGGGTTCCTCCAGTTGGTAGAGTCGGAGGAAGGGGAACCAAATCTGTCAAGGCCAAAAGGAGGCTATTAAGATTACAGTCCTTCCCAGGCTCTTGGCTTTCTGCAAGAATTTCAGAATAAGGGTTGAAGGTGGGAAGGCATACAGGAGTCCTGGGGCCAATCATGTACAAGCGAGTTTCTTGGGCTGTCCCCCAAAGGGGGATTCAGGGCAAAGCAGTTTCTGCATTTGGCATTCAAGGGGGATGCAAACAGGTCGCAGTAAGGCTGGCCCCATCTGTGGAAAATCATTTCCGCAACTTCGTCTTTGAGAGACCACTTGTGCGGTAACAGAATGACTCTGCTCAATTTGTCCGCTATCACGTTGGATTTCCCCGGGATATGCACTGCTATCAGAAAGCACCCGGTGGATACTGCCCACTGTCAAATTCTGAAGGCCTCTCGACACAGGGGGTAAGACTTGGTTCCCCCTTGTTTGTTGATGTACCAGACCACAGACATGTTGTCCATCTGTATGGCAATAGTCCCTAGAGACAGAGAGTTGTGGAAGTGCTGCAACTCCAAAAGCACTGCTCTCAGCTCCAGAACACTGATATGAAACTGTGACTATGTCTCTGACCAAGTGCCTTGGGCTGTTCTTCCCTGAAAAAGCCCCCCCCCCAATCCTATCAGAGAAGCGTCCATGGTCACAGTGGCTGACGGCGGGGGAGAAACAAATGGTCGACCCAATGTAACTTGTTGGTTGGTCAACCACCAGAGAAGATCCTTCTTGCAAGAGTCCGTAATCATGATTAGGAATGACATTGGAAGTTGTTGTTACGACCACTGGGTGAAGAGTAACCATTGAAGAATCCTCATGTACATACGACCCAGACGAACTTCTATGAATGTAGCTGCCATGGTACCTACTAGCTTCAGTACTTGATGGGCCAGTACTTTTCTTCTCTGCAAAATGTCCAAGACCTGGTTTCGGAGGGTGGTTATTCTATCCAGGGAAAAATTTTATTGTGGTGGTGGTATCTAGTTCTGCTCCAATAAATGATATACACTGCGATGGCGACAACACAGACTTTTCGAAATTGATAGTAATGCCTAACTGAGAGCAGAGACTGGGGGTGTGATCCATGGACAGAATTAGTTGATGCCTGGAGGCAGCGGTAAGGAGCCAGTCATCCAGATATGGAAATATTCAGAATCCTAGACGCCTCAGGTGAGACGTAACTACTGCCATGCATTTGGTAAACATTCTGGGGGCTGTTGTGAGTCCAAAGGGCAGTAGTGACTGGCTCCCAGCCAGAAATGCAGATGATCTCTGGATGGCCTGGCCAACTTGATTTGGTAGTACGCATTCTTGAGATCTATAGAGCACATCCAATCGCCCACGCTGAGGAATGGGAGAAGAGACTGAAGCGTGACCATCTGGAACTTCTCCTTCTTTACAAATGTGCTGAGTCTGCTGAGATCCAAAATGGGCCTCCAGTCCCCTGTCTTCTTTGGAATTAAAAAGAATCTGGAGTAAGTTCTGGATCCTATCTGGTCTGCTGGGACTGGCTGGATGACTCTTTTTTCCTGCAGCCTCTGGATTTCTATGGCTGCTTCATCCCTGCGACTGGGTGGAACATCTGGGATTTTTTTCCCAACAGGTGGGTTTTCTAAAAAGGGAATTATGTAACCTCTGGTAACGATGCTTTGTACCCAAGAATCTGTTGTAATTCCTAGCCAGGCATCCAGATACAAAGTCAAGCGACCCCAGACCGCCTCCAGAGTAGGACAGTCTGACCTCCTTTCAGGAGTGCTGATAGGGCTTACCAAGGAAATGATCCCTGTCGCTCTGGTTCTGTGGACCCCCTCTGTCGCCATTATTACCCCCTCCTCTGCCTCTGGAGGGGGGGTTCACTACGTGTGTTCTGGAAAGCTCCTTGGGACTTTCAGAACCACAATTTTCCACCTTTCAGCCCTTTGGGGTATGGTCTAGTAGGGGTGGAAAAACAGACTCCTACGGCAGATAGAGTCTTTCCCTCCTGCTCACACCTAGTGAGAGTCTCCTTGACTTTGGGCCCAAAAAGAGAAGAGCCATCAAATGGGGTGTTGACAAAGGAAGACTTGAAGGCTTCCACAAAGGAATATAAGCACATCCAGGACTGTCTCCACAGAGCTAACGCTGAACCCACTGCCCGACTCGAACCATTGGCTCAGTAGGAAATGAGCCACATGGATGAGTTCACGATGGAGTTAAGGGTATTAAGTTGGGCTGTCCCCTTCTCAGAGACAGCTCCTTACCTTGCAGAGTATCTCCAAGCTCTTTTAGGAGATCTCTTTGAAGATGGGTAAAGTGAGTCAAGTAGTTAAGTGATGCATAGCAAAGGTCACAGAACTAAAGATGTGTTTCCCATATCTGTCCATCGTCCTGGAATCCCTATTAGAAAGATGGACAGTAGAAGAGGTTTCTGACATCTCTTTCATGGTGGCCGCCGCCACCACCATGGCATCAACCAGGACTTCCTTAGTGAGGAACATCTTGTCTTGGGGGGAGGTGATAAACTTGCTGGGCCTTCAAGGGACCGGTTCCATAGAATCAGGAGACTCCCAAGCCCTTTGAGCAACCAATTCAATTAGTTTGAAGGCGGAATCACCCAGGAGGTGGAAGGTTGAGACCCAAAGGCCTTCAGGAGCAGCAACTCATCCTCAGTAGGGCTAACGGACTGCCAGTCACCCCTCTGCTTTAGGACTTCCAGGATATCAACAAAGGAGATATCCTCCGAGGGGCACCATGGGGACCCTTCTGATTCCTCTAAGTCGGTGTCTGATGTCAAAGACTCCTGCAGGGAATCTAAATGCCTCCTCTTACAAAGTCTCTTCCTGGGAACCTCATCAGTGGGGGCTTCTGGTGATGTCTCAGTAGAGCAAGGGTCACCTGATGGGGTTACCTGAGGCTCCCGGTCTCGACGCTTCACAGGGACCTGCGATGTAGAGGCAGAAAGCGGCACTTTAGGGAAGGTGGAGGAGGGACCTGATGACGTGTGTCTCTTGGATGACATAACACTCCTCATAGCATCGATGGCACCACTTCTCTGATCTGAGGAAGCCGTCGGTTCCGAAGAAGACTGCAACTTCCCCGGCGCTGAGACAGTGAGCTGTGAACCAGAGGAAGGAGATGAACTCATCCACGCCGAAGCTCTGAGAGGAAGGGTTAGAACCGAGGCATCGGTTCGACTCTCCTCCCTGGAACCGAAGAGAAAGTGTCAGCTCCCAGACACTTCCAGTGGAACCAAAGAAGTCAGAGTTGACGGAGCCAAGGGCACTGGAACAGGCCTCTGCTCCACAATCATCAGATCCTCCTCCCCTGGCTCCGAAGGCCCTGCTCAGCTCGGAGAAAGAGTAGTCACAGCAGTTGGGGTGGTCGTAGGTCCTGAGGCTGGTTGGGTCGAGGCCGATAACAATTTAGCAAGTGCCGGGTTCTTGAGAAGCCTCTGCACCACCTGGTCCATCCACATCAGAGAGGGTCCTTGAAGCACGAGTCGAAGGAACTGAAGACGCCACTGACTGAAGGAAAGGCGACCTCAAGGTTTTGGAGAACGGCTCTGAAACACTTGCTCGGTGCACGGCTCCAAAGACTGCGGAGCCGGCGACACACAAACTTTTCTTTCATGCACTTAACAATAAGGCCTGGAGCCGATGACTTTAGCTCCAAAGACGCCTTAGAAGACTTCGACCCCTTCGATGACTTGGAGGTCTGGTCAGCCTTGTCCAAGGACTCCTGAAAATCTGGCTTCAATAAGCCTCTATCTACCAGCTTCCTTCGTCTCTCCAGTAAAACCCTACTACTGAAGGAATGGCAGATAGAGCAATCCTCCTGAAGGTGAACAGGCCCCAAACAATAAACCCAACTCACATGGGCGTCTGTAATGGACATCTTCTGCCTGCATTTTGGACCCTTTTTGAAACCAGATTTCTGCTTTTCTTTATGGTCAGACATATCATCAACAACAGTAACACTATGGAAGAAAAGATTACTGCAAGTCTAATTTCCAGAACAATTCTAAGTTGTCAGATCCCTGAACAACTGATAATCCAATAAGAGTATATATATATATATATATATATATATATATATATATATATATATATATATATATATATATATATATATATATATATATAATATAGCCAAACTAAGCACGCTGTCTCTCTAATAACACTAAGCACTCTAATAGCACTAAAAACACACTATTAATATGTATAACACTAAATCACACTATTAAGTAGTATAAGGGGATAGGGATTAACTAAGGAATGGCCAAAGGCTTAAGAGCAACTGCTCTGAAAAGGACTAAACTCGTCAAACGCTAAATAAAGATTTTTAAGGCTAAGCAGCCCAAAAGCAGTACAAATATAAAGTTTTTTATAATATAGTAACTATCAGCAAAATATATGCCAAAAAGAAGATAAATCTAAAACAACTGGCCCGAGCTCTCCAGACGACCTCCAATCTGTTGCAGCGGCAAACTAGATCTGAGGTAGGACAGAGAGCATCATGGGATAGGGACCTGGTCTCAAGATACTCTGAGATCTTCAGCTTGTAAAGCGGCCGACTCAGAGCTGATGGATCGGCTCTGAACCCATGTGTAAGAATAAACGGCGAGATGAAACAACTTCACATCCTGTATTTCTATCTATTTTCTAAGTTTGTGAGAACAGTTCTTAAACGTGTTCCTATTTTTGGGCCCCCCATTATTTTTAGCTTTGTCCATATTTCTTGTTCTAAGAGGTAAAAGTCCAGATTTATTGTGGGACAGGTTGAGTGGTACACTATGGTTGAGAGATATGCTAACCTCATTGCTGCTGCTGCCAGGGATCACTCTCACTCTTCACTCTCTCTCTCTCTGTCACACACACACACACGCACACGCACACGCACACGCACACGCACACACACACACACACACACACACACACACACACACACACACACACACACACACACACCAGGGGTTGTTCCGCAAGTAAAACACATAAGCAAAACAGTACAGCTCTTTGAACAGTTCCGTTCCTAGTGAATAACAATCACTAGCAAAACAATTCAATTCTGTGAACGAATAGCACTTACTATAAGTAAAGCAGTTCCATGATATAAGCAAAAGCAGTTCCATTCTGAGTGAATAAATGTACTATAAGCAAAACATTCACTTACCATAAGCAAAACAGTGCAGTTCTGTAAATGAATAACAATTACTATAAGGAATAAGCAAAGCACAACAGTTCCATTATGTGAACGTTAAAGGAAAGAAGGGATCGGTTTGTTTAAAATTGTGCTCGTAAAGGAGACATCTGAGACATCATCAAGTGAAGAAATAAAAAAGTGCCGACCAGGGTGGACCGTCCCTTTCACCCCCCCCCACCCCCTCCCCCCCACACACACACACAGTCGCTTTTGCATTCATGCACACATTCACTCATACAAGATCGATCTGTCTCACACACATAGTCTCTTTTGCTTTCATGTATGCATTCACTCACGCATGCAAACAGAAACATACACCCACACACACACACACACACACACACACACACATTTTCGGTTTCCTTCACTTATTTTACACTCACTAAACAGCAAAAGTGCTGCTTAGCAAGTGTAAAATAACGGATCAATCAATCTCAGTGCTCACTCTTTCTGATACACATAGTCTCTTCTTCTTCTTTCACACACACATACATTCTGCAGTCGTGCACCCATTCACTCACACACGCAGACAGATACATAAACACACTCATACACATACATACACACATTAATCTTTTCATTTCACTGCATGCCTGGAGGCCCAGTACTAAATGATCCATAACCCGGTACTGGTCCATGGCCCGGTAGTTAGGAACTGCTGTTGTAGTGCATGGAGTTTTATCTATTCCATGTATTATCAATTAAAGAAAAAAAGCCAAAGTACTTTGTTGGATTTGAAAACCAGGATAGCATTTAGTGAGTGTTGTTCCATAAACAGCAACTGAATACAATTGCAGGAAAAAGTCAGGAACTGATTTATGGTTTCCTTTATCTTAAGAACTAAATGTGAGTTGAGATGTTGCCACTGTCCAACATCTACATCAGAAGCCCTGCTCACAGAAACTTGTCAAGTCTGGCACAGGGGAAGCACTTATGAGGGTATCATCCACAGGAGGTCTCTTGCCCTCTGTGGTTGCCATTCACTCTCACTGTGGCCAACCAAAGGCTCCTCAATATTTTTTAGCCGTATGTATACTACATTCTGTATGGAGGATGCCCCATCTCGCAAGAGTGACAAGACAGTGTTACTTTGTCCTCAGACTGTGATTCATGATGATATCTGCTGCCATCACTGACAAATGCATCTCTGTTACCGACATTAGCCCTTTGCTCAGCCTCAAGCCTTTCTGCATCACGCTTCTCACTGTTGCCCTGTGAATGCAGAAAATAAAGAATACCATGAAGACGCCGGTTACATATTTCTAGGTTGCCCATGTGGTATGCAGAACAATGGTGTTCATGTAGTAAATGATGTTGTAACCCACATTATCTTCTGTGGTAGCAGGATGTTGACGTTTACTACTTAAGAAGACAAATGTGCATCATTTCAACTGGATTTCCCTATATTCAGTATGTCTATGATCAGTATATGCAAACCTCTGCTAAGCAGTACTAACTTGGTGTATCACCCAGTAAAGCAAGGGTTGGGGCTCGGCTAATTCAGCACCAATGTCCAAATCATTTGCACGGTTAATGCAAGGAGCATGACTTCCAAAGAAGGAAACATGACATTTTTCAAGTTCTGTGACATATTTGGAGTCACAAGGGACATCCCCTGTGGCAGATCACTTAATTTCAATATGCAGTGCCTTTTACATTGTCCAGCCAATTACATCGACGAGGCAACTGTAATTTTGCCAAACTGGCCTGCTCCCTCCCCCTATCCCCACAACTAATGCCCCGCAATACGGGCTGTCACACCTGGATTCCTAACTCTTGGTCTCCACCTCCTCTACTTTAAAGACTTAAGCCATGCTGCCTATGGGTTTCAAGAAGGACATCTACATTCTTAACATTTTTAGCCTCTCCTGGCCTTGTTGCAATCTGAGTATGCTGAATACTTTATAAACATAGAGAATACAGCAACATGTATTTACTCTGACTGCAAAAGGTATGTGTAAATATAATGTAAATGCATCTGTTAAACAAAGGCACATAGTCACAGCATCTTGTATCCTACAATCCTTCTTAGCTAACTGATCATCATAGGAGTCCTTGGTATGTAATACTTGTCAAGCGCACTCTTTGTTCAGTGCTCTTTGAGTCACGGTATGGACATCTCAAAAAGAGAAAGGGGAATACTGAAAGGTAAGTCTGGGTTGGTTATGTTAATGCTGAAGCTTTCAGATATATATTTTGAAAGTTTTGACATTGTGGGTTAGGAATGTGTGTGTGTGTGTGTGTGTGTGTGTGTGTGTGTGTGTGTGTGTGTGTGTGTGTGTGTGTGTGTGTGTGTGAGTTAAGGGTAGATACCAGATCACACTACAGTGGAGAAAAGATAAATTCCTCAATCTCGATTGCTCCATGATCTGCACAGACAAAAAGCTGGTACTGTTAAAAGAAATGTATTTTGATTATCTGTACCAGCTATTTTAACTTTCATTGAAAGCAGCATACCACCAAATACCTTACATCCATTACTACATGTATAAATATATATAAATACATATATTTGTATACGCACACACATGTATACAGCTGTATACATATACGTGTGTGTGTGTGTGTGTGTGTGTGTGTGTGTGTGTGTGTGTGTGTGTGTGTATAGAAATACATACTGGATCAGTCGAGGCCCAGGTTAACAACGACAGCCACCAGTACTGTTGGCCAACAGGGTGCTGGTGGAAATTAGGCTACTGTTGGCCGAAGGAGGAGAAGAGGGGGAAGGCATGCCCAAAGGCAGGTAAAGCCTGGGACTGTGATAGTGAGGGTCGGGAACTTTGAATGTTGGCAGTATGACTGGTATAGGGAGAGAGCTAGCCAATACGATGGACAGAAGGAAGGTTGGTATATTGTGTGTGCAAGAGACCAGATGGAAGGGGAGCAAGGCTAGGTATATCGGAGGCAGTTTCAAATTGTTTTATCATGGTGTGGATGGGAGGAGAAATGGCGTAGGCATTATCCTGAAGGAACAGTATGCTAAGAGTGCTTTGGAGGTGAAAAGAGTAAAAGATAGAGTGATGTTTATGAAGCTGGAAATTGATGGTGTAATGATGAATGTTGTTCGTGCATATGCTCCACAAGTTGGGTGTGCGATGGATGAGAAAGAAAAATTTTGGAGTGAGTTGGATGAAGTGGTGATGACTGTACCCAAGGGTGAGAGACTGGTGATTGGAGCAGATTTCAATGGGCATGTTGGTGAAGGGAACAGAGGGGATGAGGAAGTGATAGGTAGGTATGGTGTTAAGCAAAGGAATGCAGAAAATCAGATGGTAGTGGATTTTGTGAAAAGGATGGACATGGCTGTGATGAATACGTATTTTAACAAAAGGAGGAGCATAGAGTGACATACAAGAGTGGAGGAAGATGCACACAGGTGGATTATATCTTATGTAGAAGGGCCAGTCTGAAGGAGATTGGAGACTGTAAAGTGGTGGCACGGGAAAGTGTAGTTAGGCCGCATAGGATGGTGGTTTGTAGGATGACACTGGTGATCAAGAAGAGGAGGATGAGTGTGAGGGCAGCACCAAGGATCAAATGGTGGAAACTAAAAAAGGGAAACTGTGAGGTGATGTTCAGGGAAGAGTTAAGACAGGCACTGGGTGGCAGTGAAGAGTTACCGAATAGCTGGGTAACTACAGCAGAGCTAGTAAGAGAGATGGCTAGAAAGGTTCTTGGTGTGACATCTGGAAAGAGGAAGGAGGACAAGGAGACCTGGTGGTGGAATGAACAAGTACAGGAGAGTATACAAAGAAAGAGGTTGGCGAAGAAGAAGTGGGATTGTCAAAGAGATGAAGAAAGTAGATAAGAGTATAAGGAGATGAGGTGCATGGCAAAGAGAGAGGTGGCGAAGGCTAAGGATAAGGCGTATGAAGAGTTGTATAAAAGGTTGGACACTAAGGAGGGAGAAAAGGACCTGTACTGATTAGCTAGACAGAGGGACCGAGCTAGTAAAGATGTGCAGCAGGTAAGGGTGATAAAGGATAATGAGGGAAACATACTCACAAGTGAGGAGAGTGTGTTGAGCAGATGGAAAGAGTAATTTGAGGGGTTGATGAATGAAGAGAATGAGAGGGAGAGAAGGTTGGATGATGTGCGGAAAGTGAATCATGAAGTGCAGTGGATTAGCAAGGAGGAAGTAAGGATAGCTATGAAGAGGATGAAGAATGGAAAGGCTGTTCATCCAGATGACATACCTGTGAAGCATGGAGGTGTTTAGGTGAAATGACAGTGGAGTTTTTAACTAGATTGTTTAACGAAATCCTGAAAAGGGAGAGGATGCCTGAGGAATGGAGAAAAAGTGTTTTGGTACCGATTTTTAAGAATAAGGGTGATGTGCAGAGCTGTAGTAACTACAGAGGGATTAAACTGATCAGTAACAGCATGAAGTTATCGGAAAGAGTAATGGAAGCTAGGTTAAGAAGGGAGGTGATGATTAGTGATCAGCAGTATGGTTTCATGCCAGGAAAGAGCACTACAGATGCGATGTTTGCTCTGAGAGTGTTGATGGAGAAGTACAGAGAAGGTCAGAAGGAGTTGCATTTTGCCTTTGTGGATTTAGAGAAAGCATATGACAGGGTGCCTAGAGAGCAGTTGTGATATTGTATGAGGAAGTCTGGAGTGTCAGAGAAGTATATAAGAGTGGTGCAGGATATGTATGAGGGTAGTGTGACAGTGGTGAGCTCTGCGGTGGGAGTGATGGATGCGTTTAAGGGGGAGGTGGGATTACATCAAGGATCAGCTCTGAGCCCTTTCTTATTTACAATGGAGATGGACAGGTTGACAGACGAGATCAGACAGGAGTCCCCGTGGACTATGATGGGCATTAGCAGCAAGAATTGTTGCAATTCTTAGGCCATTTGAACAACCCTTTATGTACCTGTTATCATCCTACTTAACCCCTCCCTCTCCACATAGCCACTTCACCACTAAGTCTGATCTATTAGACCTTTTTCCTCTTTCTATAACTTACTTTATCCATCTGCTCTTCTTTCTGTACCCTCCCTCTAGTTCACTATATCTCTCCTCTACTACTATCTTCTTTTGCACCATTCCCTCTTCTGACCTACGGTCCCTTGTGCAGTCACCCCTCTCTACTTTTTACTCTCACTCTACTTTCCCTCAATTCTGAAGCCCCTGCACTTACACATTTCTTCTTCTAGCCACTAATCTAATTATACCTTATTTCTTTTCATTATATTACCTACAACCTTGACTTCCTTCCTGCTTACCTGCTGGATTTATTATTGTTGTTTCTCCTGTTACAACCTATTACTACACTTTTTGTATATACAGCTATGTACTTTTCCATTGAGTACATTATGTTCTTCTTATCCATGGTATCCATAAAATTGTTTTGCTCTTTAATATTGTTCATTTGTTTCTATTTGTATGCATTTGTATGTCTGTTTGGGGCTTTTCCCCTCGGGTCTCCACTGAAAAAGGGTAAATTCTTACCCAGCTGGACCAACCTGGTTAACAAATGCAAAATAAATAAATAAATAAAATAAAAACTAACTCATGAAATAAGCTACAACAATTCTTGTTTTTCAGTGATCCCACCAGCTGTTCAGGCTGTCTTGTTGTATCTGCAGAAAGATGTAGCTGATAATTGAATCAAAAAGACAGTCAGCAAACAGATAACATCCTTAACAAGGAGATTTTCCCACTATGAAAATGGCATTTACACAGTTTCGGCCGGCTTGGATCCACAATTCAAGCTGCATTTCTTGACACCTGTACAGCAGGTAAAAGCCAAAACAGACATAGTTACTGCAACGTTACTGTGTCAGCCGACATCAGTTAAGCCTACAAATCAGCCATCTGAAGTTGTTTCTGAAGTGAATGAAGTGAATGAAAAGCCATCAACAAAAAAGACAGACAGCAGCAGAAGACTTTTGGTCATCTTGGGATCAGTTGCAGCCTGTTCGGGCACTGAACAGTGATAATTCTGTCTCCATAACTGAGCAATTTTCTGATAGAGCCCTGTGTTCTGAGAGATACTGACCCACTGAATTGGTGGAAAATGAACATGTCCAGATTTCCAACAGTGTGTCATATGGCTAAGTGCTACCTTTCTGCACCACCTACAAGTGTGCCGAGTGAACGTATTTTTAGTACGGCTGGTGATACCTT